>NW_011915031.1:0-1577 GCF_000151845.1 Pteropus vampyrus | reverse complement strand
AAGGTGTTTGAATATTAAAAATAACTAACAATGTATTCTAATGCATTAAAAGATTACAGTAGAAAAAACATACTTATTTCTGTAATTGAAAAAAATGTTTGATAAAATTCAAATGTGCACAATTTAAAAAAAAAAATAAACCTAGCAAACTAGGACCAGAAGGCAGAAAAAATAATTAGTTGTCTCCTCACAAGCCACCTTTACTTCTTCCCTCCAAAAAGAACTGGCACTTTTATTCACTCTCCTCTCATGGCCATGGCAATTGTGGTTTTCAAATATGTCCACAAAGTCTTTGACACTCCTCTCCTCAAGAGGTAGAGTCTAATGATGAATAAAATAAAGTGTAAACAGCAGTGTGTGAATTGGGCAATTAGGTAATAAAAGGCAATACAGCTTCTTCCTTGCTCTCTTTTATAGTGCTTGCCCTAGGGGAAGTTAGCTGCCATGTCATGAGCAGCCCTGTGGGGAGGTTCACATGACAAAAACTGAGGTCGCCAGCCAGCGGTCATACGAGCGAGCCATCCTGGAAGCAGATCCTTCAGCCTTGGTCAAGCCTTCAGATTTGCTGTCATTTTATCTGACAAATGTACTGCAACCTCATTAAAGACCCTCAATCGCAACCACACAGCTAAGCATTCTCAGATTCCACTGTCACAAACTGTGTGAGATAATAAATGTATAATAAATAAGTGTAAGCTGCTAAATATGAGGAGTAATTTGTTAGGCAGCAATAATTAATACAACCAGTCTTCCGGGAAGGCTGGACTTCTCCCCAGCCTTAAGGGTAAGTGTTCACTGAAGCAAGGAGATCACGGTGATCTCATTGTTCGGGACTCGGTCCTGGACAGTTAGACATTAAGTATGCTTCATAGGATCAAAAACGCTTCTACACTTTGCAAAAGTCACAAATATTCCCATTTCTGCCTCAAAAAGTTGTCTGAATGAGACACCTGGAACTGTGGCAGCAATTTCAAGATCATGAGAAAAGAAAGAAAGACCTCAACAGGAGCACAATGTGCTGAGAACTGGAGAGTGAAAAGATAAAGGAACCTTGATGGAGTGGTAAGATTACCCAGACCTGGGATTCCTTGCAACTCTGACGTTCTTAAGAGGGGATAACAAATGCCTTGAATGTTTAACCCCTTTTAATTACACTTTCTGTTTAATTGTAGGTGAGTGTACCCTGATGGATTCAAAAGAAAATTCTTGTATTAGTTAGCTCGGGCTGCCATACCAAAATACTATAGACTGAGTGACTTCACAATATATCACAGCTCTGAAGGATGAAAGTCTAAGATCACAGAGCCAGCCTGTGCTGGTTCCGGTGAGGACCCTCCTCCCGGCTTAGAGACAGCCACCTTCTACCATTGTCTCCACATGGCACACAAGAGAGAGAGCTTTCCCTTCCTCTTCTTATGAGGACACTAATCTCATTATGGGAGCCCCACCCTTATGACCTCATCTAAATATAATTATCTCCCAAACGTCCCACCTCCAAATACTATCATATTGGGGGTTAGGGCCTCAACATATGAATTGGGGATTGGGAGGGAGGGGTTGGCAAAACTTTCAGTTGA
>NW_011915030.1:0-972 GCF_000151845.1 Pteropus vampyrus | reverse complement strand
CAGCACCCACTCTTGAATTGCACAACTGGCCGTCACTGCTCACTTTATGAACAGTACACACTTTCCTCTGGATCCTCCCTGGGGTATGGACCCCAACCCTGAGCCCTCATCATAGCCAGGCTGTCCCTCCAGCAGCAGCACCCCAGCTTGCCTGTATCCCACTAACGCTCTATCCCTGGAGGAGTATGGCAGGTGGAAGAACAAAGAATGGGGCTCAGCTTTTATTCCCAGTGAGGGACACCAACTTCCTAACAGTCTGTGCCAAGAGTCTGCTCCATCAGTGGGAGCTGTGTCAAGAGGACCACTACAACCCCGCGTGCCCACAGTGGGAAGCAGGGGCCCTCCCGGGCTGTCTCCAGGGGACAGTGCTTTAGAGTGGCGAAGAAGGAAGGTGGCATTCAGACACTCTCTGTGTTTGGGGAGGACTTTCTCAACCCAACTTCATGGGTCCCTCTGCAGGAAAGGGGAGGGAAGTCTATCAGCCATACTTGAGGCCTCACTAAGTAGGTGACAGTCCTGAAACTGGGTGGGGATGCAGGGACAGGCACAGGCTAAGGCTGATATGTGATGGGGAGAGAGTAGGTTTACACTATTAAAAATGCACTTCATTGATTTTGAGCAGGGGCTGGCAAATGTTTTCTGTAAGAAGCCAAATAATGGATGTTTTAGGTTTTGTGGGCCATACAGTCTATGTTGCAACTACTGCTCTGCACAGTCAAGCACAAAAGCAGCCATGTTAGACAATATGCACACAAATGGGCATGGCTGTGTTCCAATAAAACTTTATTTATAAAGACAGGCAGGCCAGATTTGTCCCATAGGCCATTGTTTGCCAACCCCCATCTATTGGAAAGCTTGGCTAAATTTGCCTTTTCTCTCTCTCTTGCTCTCTCTCTCTCTCTTTTTTTTTTTTTTTTTTTAATTTTACAGTGGGAAATTTGGGACAGGGTTTTTCCGACTTTGTAAAAAAAA
>NW_011915029.1:0-3250 GCF_000151845.1 Pteropus vampyrus | reverse complement strand
CCTTTAGGTGCTGAGTGCTGTGCTGTTACTGTGGAGTAACAGATAGGTCATGTACTGTCTGCACACAGCCCTGCCATCTAGCCGAGTTGGGGAGGCAGGTGTGCAGGCAGGTCCACTCAGCATGGGATGGAAAGGAGCTCAAGGGAAGCCCCAGGCAGGGGCCTGCATGGGGGAGGAAGAATTTAAGGGGTAGAGTGGGACTTTGATGGGGAGAGAGGTGGCCGGCACTGTGAAACATGGCGAGGGAGCCCCACAGGCCAGTGAAGTGGGGCAGTGTGAGGGTGGGGGGTGTGTTCAGGGAGGGGAGGCAGACTGGGGCATGGGTATGTGTAGGGAGATGAGCCATCATGGGGCTACAGTGGGGATCAGTTTTGGGGACATTGCATGCTCAGAAGATTGGCCCTGTAGATTCCCCTCTGGACCCTGGATCCTGGACACTGGCCTGATGGCTCTTCTGAGTGGGAGAAGTCTACGTCCTTGAGAGTGGGGAGCCCTTTTGCTCATCACTCAAGGCCCACAGAAAGTGGGGAAAGTCTGAAGGGTAAAAATGAAATTTGCATAGTAACCCCTCTTCTTTCTAGAACCCTTGGTTCTGTGTGGCCTGCTTTTCTAGATAATTAAGAATTGATGCTGGCATTTATTATAACTATTTCTGTTGAAGTCTTCCTAAAGTATGTACTTTATCCACTTCCTTAAATAGTTACTGATATAATATAACCTTGTCTGGGTGACTCAGGCCGTCATTGTATAAGTTAATTATTGTCTTCTCTTATAATACAGGGCAGGCCCTGTAGGGGTCAGAGAAATGTTTAGTACTACACAAAATAGCCCAAGTGCTTTTTTTTTTTTTTTTGTTAATTTTTAACTTGTGCATACTTAAAAATATTGGTTTCTGTTTCCCACCTCGTTAGTAGATTGTCACTTCTCTGTCATCATGGTGCCTGCCAAGCAGCTTTTTGCCTCTCTCACCTCCATTTCTAATTTGCTATTTCTAAGCTGCACTAGCTTGGCAACTATATTATTAGAATTTGTGGAAACTAACAGTTATCAGGTACTTAGCGGTAACCTGAGATTATCACTTATGAATGCTCATGAATGTGAGTGCAGTCTAAGTGACATATGTTTTGTCCCATAGCGTACCTTTGCATCTATTTATGGGTTCCCAGCTGTGCTACAGGAGGATGAGGTGCTACTGTAAATACACATTCTTTTTAATCATTCAAAAACAATCAAAACCCTAGAAGAGGACATGAAAACAGTTCATTTGTTAAAGTGGTAGGATTGGAGGCAATGTCCTTTATTATTTCTGATTTAGGTGAGAAAATTTTTTTAAAAATAAAATTCAGTTAAGAGAATAAAGAAAAAAATGTTTTTTTTTAAGTTAGAAAAATGAATTAAAAATGTTATCATCTTAAAATTTGTTGTTGTTGTAAATAGTTTGTGATTGTCCACAGTGGCCGCTGGGAAAGGAGGGGAAGCTGGGAATGGGCCAGCCCAGGCCCAGGGCTGGGATGAGGGTGGAGGTCAGAGTCTGGTGCTGGTCTGCAGAAGGCCCAAGTTCATGACAACAATAGCTGCCAGTTAGCGAGCACCTGGCCAGCCCAGATGGGCACTTTGTACATACTATCTCGTTCTCATGTGATACCACACCCCTAGGAGTTAATGTCCTTGTCCTCATTTTACACGGGCATCAGAGAAGAGTAATAATGTGCCCTCGGCCACAGAGCTCAACCTCTGCGTGAACCGGCTTGAACTAAGGCCTGTTCCACTCCCAAACGCCATGCTCCTTTGCACCTCAGGGAAGACTGTGTCAGTGGAGTGGGCGGGTGGTGGTGGGTCGGTGGGGAGGGTCAGGTGGCAGGAACTGGGTTTCTGTGTCTGGCTGCTCACCTGTCTGCCTTGTTTGTGGCCTGATTACAGAGACCGAAGTTCCAGGTCTTCTACTGGATGCTATTGTCTAGGCCTGGTGCATTTAGAGTCATATGTCCCTTGAGTCACCATGGCTTCCCTGGGGATGCTGGTATCCTACCCCCACCAGAAAACTGATGGGATGGGTAAGGGCAGTGTGTGTGTGTGTGTGTGTGTGTGTGTGTGTGTGTGTGTGTGTGAAAGAGAGAGAGAGAGACAGACAAACAGACAGAGGCAGAGGCAGAGGCAGAGGCAGAGGCAGAGGCAGAGGCAGAGACAGACAGACATCAGAGGATGGAAATCATATCATTGCGTCCTCTGCCTGGGGGTCCAGAGGCCTTGGTTCAGACTTGGCTTGGCCACTACCCCCTGGCTGACTGACCTTGGGCCAGCCTCCTGCCTTCTGGGCTTGGGCCACCAGCATAGATGAGTAAGTTGGAGGTGGTCTCTTGATCTCTAAACCTGTGGTTTATGAGAACCTCAGGGAGCACATTCTAACCTGCAGGCTTCAGTCCATCTCAGCTGTTCTCAGACCTTCTAAAACCCGCAGGTGTCATCCCATCTAGAGCTCGCAGAGCTTTCAGCCCAAGGTTTCTCTGAGGAAAAAAAATCTCTATTGCATTCGTAGCCCTCTTTCTCTGATCATAAAAGCTATATACATCCTTTGAAGACAATCTGGAAATTTTTTAAAAAGTATAAATGAGAAAATGTAAAATCACCTGAAATCCTACTACATTATGGTATTTTCTTCTAATCATTTAAAACCGAAACTAGTCTAATACAAGATATACTGTTTTGTAATTGGCTCCCTCCAGTCCTGCCATTGCATAGTGAATTCTTCTTAATTACATAAAGTAAATTAGATGCGAGGAGGAGGCACTCGTCCGGAACAGGCCAACCTTCAGCAGCCTGTGTCAGCCGCTGCGCTTCCGCTGAGGCCTCTGGAATCAGCCCCTGCCCTTACCCTCGGAGCCCTGGTCTGCGACAGAGGGTGCCATGGCAGGGACTGCTCGTGCTCCTGGGGTCAAAGGTTACGCAGTCAGGGCCAGCAGTCCCTTGAGGGATGGGGCACCTCGTCTGGGAGCTGGGAGCAGATAGCTGAGAGAGCTGGTTGTAGAGCGACTGGCCACCCCAGGGCCTGACCGTCTGATAGCCTGCAGGGCTGTGGTGCACAGCCATAGAGCCTGCAGGGGGAGCTGCTCATATGTAGTTGGCACTGTGAATGGCGCCCCCTGCGTTGTGCGATGCCAAGGTTGGGCCAGAGCCTGAGGGACTACCGGTGTCACAATTCTAGTTAATAAGATCCCAGGCCTTGGAATGGCTGAGCACATTTCACGGAGTG
>NW_011915028.1:0-2020 GCF_000151845.1 Pteropus vampyrus | reverse complement strand
AAAATTGAAACATATGGTCTCCTGAGTGGAAGACAGGCCCGCTCTGGGGGCACTTCAGTTCTGTCAAGAGAGCACACCTGGGCAGAGAGCTGGAGCTCGTGTTCTGGGAAGTTGAGGAACTGCCAGGGTGGGAGTTAGGATCCTGGGCCGCTAACATCTTGCGGGGGTTCTCTCCGGAACTCGGGGTTCCGGACAACTGTGATGCTTCCTGTTGAGGATGGGGAGCCAAGGCTCTGGGCCCAAGGAGGTGTGAGGTATCAAGGCTGAGTCACCTGCTTGGCGGTCAGCCCTGTGCCCTCAGCACCCACCAGGACCGAGCTCATCTACATCTGTGCACCGTTTTTCACCTCATCTTGGCCCCTTTCCACAGGGCTGATTAGGTTCTCATATTCTGCTTGTGTCTGTGACAGTCCTCCCCAGGCTCCATCACTTGTGCTGTGACCTCAGGCCAGTCTCTAAGCCTCTCTGAGTGTCAGCATCCTCATCTCCAGGATGAGGATAAGAACAGTTAGTTACCTTGGAGTGTTGTCTTGGGATTAAAGAGGATGATCGTACTTCTCTGCTGGTCCACAAAAGAAGTATTTTTGTAAATCATAGAGAGGGAAGTAAGAAAAAGGGAGAGTGGGATAATCATCATGAGAGCTAATATCTAATCTCCACAACTCTCACGTGTAGATAAAGTTATTCTCCATTTTACAGATGAGAAGAGGAGGCACAGAGAGCTTAAGTAACGGGCAAAGTCACCCAGCAAGTAAAAGGTGTGGTCGTACTGACTTGAACTCATGCTTTATCTAGCCAACTTGGGGATAGATGGGGCTCCATGTGAGAGTTCTGGGGGATGGAGGGGGCAGGGATATGCATTCAAAACATTGCACCCTCTCCACCGTACATGCCTCTATTTCACCAGCTAGGTTTCCGGAAAGGAGAGAGGAGTTATGATTTCGGGCCTTGACGTTACATGTCCGGCTAGGGCTAAGTGGGGCTTATTTATAAAAGGTTTTAATAAAATAAGCATTTTGGCGCTATTGATATTCCCTCCCTGTCCTTTCTCCATTGCCTCTCCGTGTCTCTCTCTTTCTCTCTCTCTCTCTCTCTCTCTCTCTCTCTCTCTCTCTGACACACACACACACACACACACACACACACACAGAGTTTATAGCACTGGTTATGTGTGTTTATGTCTACAATGGACATTTTTTGCCCCTAGAAGGATGTCTTCTTAAGTGGAGTGTGAGTGTGCGACTCTGGCTCCAGGGTGACCTCTGCAGGAAGGGCAGCTAGCTTGGCTCCTGTGTCTTGCTTGTTTATTTGTTTATTGGGGGTGGTGTGGGGTGTCTAGCGTAAGGAGGGGGGGCCGCGTTCACATTGTTCGGGGACATCTGCTGTTTGCAGTAACTTGCCAGACAGGCGGAGCTGCTGGGTGGCTGGCTTTGCAGTGTTCTCTGTAAATATTATGACTTTGAGGATGGGGCGGGGTCTCAGGGACTTCAAGGAGACTGAAGGGCTGGTCCTTCACTTGGTGTCTGCATCCCTAAAGTCCTGAGGGGTCATAGGAGGAGGGGTGGCTTCAGGAAGAGCAAGGAGGCCAAGGTGGTACTGGGGGTCTCTGTGCTTCTTAGATTAGAAAAATTAGGAGCTCAGAGATTATCTCAGAGCTGAGTTTCAGAGTGGGAGGTTGAGAGAGAATAGATGCCTTATGGCTTAAAGCCAGTTCCTATGGCTTTATTAGGGAGAGGGCAAAGAACAAACAGTTTCTCACGCAGTGAATTTAAATGGCCCAGTAGTTCCCTAGTGCTTGGTTCTAGAGTCAGAGAAAGGGCAGTTGTGTGGACAGACTTCACGAGGACACACCTGACTTCAAATCCCAGCTCTAGCCCTTACCTGCTGTGTGACCTGGAGCAAAACTTTCAACATCTCTGAACCCTAAGTAATTGTATGTGATGGGCGCAGCAGTGTGTTGCAAATACGAGCAGTGTATCAGAGCAGTGTTACTAAGCTGTCAAGCCACCCCTGTCCACGG
>NW_011915027.1:0-1531 GCF_000151845.1 Pteropus vampyrus | reverse complement strand
GACTGGAACTCGTTCACAAATAAGGAAGAAGATGAGCCGGTCTATATTTTCTTTCCTTTGCCTCTCCACTTAATCATCAAAGCCAAGGCCTTCAGGGATAAATGGCAAGAGAAAGGAGGGTGGAATGCATTTTGAGGCTAGAGAGAGCAGGTGTTTCCCACCTGTTTGGTTCTGTCTCCCAGGCTGAATTTTGCCTTCTTTACAGGATGCCACAGCACACTCTCCCAGCCTGTTAGTACTCCTATAAACTGTTGATTTTTGCTGGCAAGCCTGCATAGCCCTGAGCCAGAGCCAGCCTGCCTAGAAACCCTGAACTGGGTCTCACCTGTTCCCAGTAAATTCTCCTCTGTGTCTTAGCCATGGCACCGTCATCTCCTGCCTGCTGCTTCCCAAAAAAGACACCACAAACTCATTGGAAGTGCTATATTAATGACTTCATTTATAACCTCTTCCCCCAAATGCAAACATGTTTAGAGGCTGATGTGAAACAATTAGAGGCTGATGTGAAGCTCCACAGGATAAAAAGTCTTTATTCGTCAGCTACCATAGACCCTTGGGACCCTCAAATCCCAACGGGCCAGTAAACCCAGTCCACATGGTATCTGAGGAGTGGTTTTATACCACGAGATTGCAGGTGAAGTGTCCCAGCCATTCACTAATCTCCCCACGTGTTCCTCCAGTCTGAACCTCTGCACGTTCACAGCAACTCCCACTCTTAAGATTTTATTTTTCATCTCCTAGTCCAGCTTTTCAGACTCTAATGTACCAGGCCCATGGTACAAATCCTGACTAGCAGATCTGGGGTGGGGCCTGAGATTCTGCATTTCTAATCAGCTTCCAGAAGGGGACAGCAGACACAGCTGGTGGGACAGATCACACTTTGCACAGCAAGATCAGTCAGCAGTTCTCAAAGCAGAGTCAGCTTCAAAATCCCCGCCCCCCCCCCCCGGGGCTTGTCAAAACACAGATTTTTGGGCCCCACTGCAAGACATGCTGATTCAGTAGGTCTCAGATGATGCTCAGGAATGTCCATTTCTAACAAGTTCCCAGGTGATGCTGCTGCTGCTGGATTGGGACCCACACTTTGAGAACCTCTGTGCTAGATTATTGTAGGAGCCCTGACTTGCCTCTCTGCTCCCTCTACTTTGTTATTTCCCTACCACTAGAATTTTCCTTAAAATTCTAAAAATGATAATTTTGTACACTTTCTCATCTTGTTTATAAAACTGCTAATGTTTCCCAATGGGCCATTTAATACATTTCTAGAGTCTTTGGCATGCTGTAACACAGTTAGAAATAAGCATCCCTAGGACAGAATTTTGTCAGAGGCCTCTCTGTTTATCTAATGGCAACTAGGGGATAGAGTCTTCCCAGCGCACATCTCTGTGTTATTTATGAGAATTTTAAGTGATTCTTTATTTCAGGAACTTAGGCAGACAACAAAAGCATTTGTTCAGAATGAATATACACTATAGAATGAATGACTACAGACTTTTTAGTAATCCATAACTAAGACGTGATA
This sequence comes from Pteropus vampyrus, assembly GCF_000151845.1. Taxonomy (NCBI): domain Eukaryota; kingdom Metazoa; phylum Chordata; class Mammalia; order Chiroptera; family Pteropodidae; genus Pteropus; species Pteropus vampyrus. Next base: position 9 of record NW_011915027.1, on the reverse strand, counting down.
CCAGCTACA
>NW_011915026.1:0-1586 GCF_000151845.1 Pteropus vampyrus | reverse complement strand
ATAAGCTATCCAAGGAAAATTGGTTAATGCATGGATCTGGGTAGATGAGCTAAAAGAGAGAGGACGATCCCGTTGGAATGACACGAATTCATTTCTCGCTAAGAAGAAATTCCTCCGTAAAGAAACCTACCAAAATATGAGTAACCCAGCATTTCTCAAACATTTCTGGTCCTGGGAATTTTTCTTCATGTAACAGCTTATAAAACTCATGTTCAACAAAATGCAATTTGAGAAATGCTGTCTGAAGTCAAGTTTCAACTTCTAGCATTAGAACCCAATGCCTTACTCAGTTCAACCCAGGGTTTCTCAGCCTCTAAACCCACTGGCCCACTCAGATGTAAAGTAACTCAACATTTTAAGCCAGTTTGGATAAAACAGACACACTGAGCAGTCCTGTAGATATTTGAATATTTCCGTATGACATTAGGGTAGATGTGCTGTAATGTCTTTCTAATATCTACAACACTATTCAAAGCCCTGAAAACAATAAGGAGAAGCTCACAGATATTGAGTTTATTGTTTAGAAATTTAACTGCTTTGGAGAGAAAATGATCAGTCTGTTTTCCATGAGGATATATATACACACACATATATATATATGTATATGTTTATGTATATGTATATGCATATGCATGTGTATATGTATATGTATATGCTTATGTTTATGTTTATGTTTATATATTCAGCTGATATCTGTGTCAGATGAAGCTGAGTTCAAATTCTGGAGAACTTTAGGCAATCCACTTCATTTCTCTGCCCCTCTGTTCCTCATCTGTCAAATATATTTATTTCATAAGGCTACTCTGTGGATAAAAGAAAACAATACATTTAAAGGGTTTAACATTGTTTCTGGCTCATAGCAAGAGCTCAGCTAAGGTAGCTCTGTCTAACACTAACAACACAATTAGTACTAGTATCATTCTCACCAGTTGGTTCCCTTTTAACTTAAGTGGGTTTCTCTCCCCTGTGGACCCAATTGCCTTGACTAGAACATACCCTCAACTTGGGCACCTCACAGTGTCTGAACAATGCCTAGGTGAGCCAAATACAGCACAGACAAGTTCTTAAAAAAAAGAACTTGAAATTCTTCCAGAAGGAATGATCCGAACTGATACAACTTTGGGAAATCTAGATTTACTATGTAAAACCACTCCCACAGTTAACTTTTCAGGAGAGAAATTGTTGCCAAAAAAAAAAAAAAAAGATAAAAAAAGATAAACTTGTATATAAACTTTTTTAGAGAGTTCTGTAAAGTGTTTTTAATCGCCCTTTTCCCTTGTTTCCTTGCCTCAGTGCTCTGAGGGCTGTGAGTCTCCTACTGCTTCTTGGGTTTGGTTTGCTAGTAAGATCTTATGCACATACGGGTGATCCCTACATCGGAAAATCATGGATTGCTTAAATAAACAAGACCGTGTCATAATGGAATAGCCTTTCTCCCTCCTCTCCTCCTCTTTTTCCTTTTTGTTTCTTCTCTTTCAGTCCCCCCGACCCTCTCCCCTTCCTATCTTTCCTCCACTCACCTCTTTTTCTCTAGATTTTTATCTGTGCACATTCTCATTCTCTCCAATTCTCAGTGCGTGTGCTGA
>NW_011915025.1:0-1103 GCF_000151845.1 Pteropus vampyrus | reverse complement strand
CATGTGATCTATTACTTTTTTGCAGCGGTGCTTCAAGCCCTTGGTGGTTCTCTCCGTCCTCGGCCTTCTCTTTGGATTGGAGAGAAGACCTTGGAGCAAGGCCCAGAGAAGTTCAATGGCCTCTTCCAGGTTGGACAGTGAGTTAGAATGCCTGAGCATTGCCTCCAGCATAAGCTAGTTTATGCCGTCTCAGGCTGGAAAAAAACTTAGACACCTATTTTGTGTCAAGGTCCTCCTTTTCCGCATAAGGAAAGTGAGACCCAGAATGGGTTATTGATTGTCCAAAGCCATTGAATTCTAGATTTTTGGAGTTGGAAGGCACTGTTAGCCTTTTGTTATCTAGTTTCACCTCCAACACAAAGAAGCAACACTTCCCACATGGTCTTTGACAGTTGACCACTGAGCCTCTGCTTGAAAACTCCCGGCAATGGAGAGTGTGTGATTTTTTTCTGGCCATTCCATTTACATACATGTCTAATTGTCGTCTAGCTCTTCTCTATAATCAGAGGGGATCTGTATTTCTGCTGCGTCCACTGACAACGGCCTTTTAGAGCTACCAGAACGAAACCAGAGCCTCTGTGCCCCAGGAGAGTTACTCTCCCGTGGATTCCTTTACTCAGCTGGTCCATTTCCGCTTGCCCCGCCTTCGTTTCCTGGAAGGATTGGGGTCCACTTTCTTTAGCATGGCTTAGTTCAGTAGGTTTATTTCGCTTTTATTTATTAATGGTTGCCATCACCTCTAAGTCCCACCCGTTTCCCCCCTTTTTCTCACGTGCAGAAGGCTCTCATTAAAACATCAACGAGTTCACTGCACTCTTTAAAATCAGGACAACGACAAAAATGCATGAGCGTGCTTCCCTTGACAAGGCTGCTTAAATATAATCATAGATCTGTCACAAAATACACAGGCTTATGAGGGGTTGTCAAAAGTCTTTCCTGAAGTGGGAGATGTTTGAGAAGGAAACATTTAACTGAAAAGGGAATAAAGAGGACAAATCCGGGAATACATGATTTTATGAACGTTATGCATACCTGCCATGATGCAGCTTCGCACTTGATTACTGATATTGCTTGACGGATCCTGAAAAAAAACAAAAAATGAA
>NW_011915024.1:0-2629 GCF_000151845.1 Pteropus vampyrus | reverse complement strand
AGTACGCAGATATGTAGAGAATAATATCTAGTATGCAACATATCAAGAATATTTGACCAGAGAATAATATCTAGTATGCAACATATCAGATATTTGAACTGTTTGGTTCTATTTTACTTCAAAAATCCATTTTCAGCTAACTGTTAAAAAATTCGAAAAAAAATGTTTTTGCTACTAAAACATGGTCTGAGAAGACACAATGGTCCCAAGGTTGTAGCAGAAGCAGGTTCTTCTCAGCTGTGAGCACATGTGAGTACACAGCACGGATAACTGGAAACTAGCTGTGAATAATCCTAGAGTGTCTGGATTGTAAGAAAGGTGGGAGTTGGTTCATAGTAAAGATGGGATCTTCTGATCTAGACAACTTCAGAGAAGCTAAAGAAGAAAGAAATTTGGACAGCACCAAGATGCACACAACATTGTTCAGGAAGGGAGAGGCTAAGAAAGGAAGTGTCTATATTCTGAATAAAGGGAACTCCAATGACATGGGGTTTTGTGAATTTGAGGAAAATAGTTTTGATATGAAGGGATACAGTCTAGGATATCATTTTTCCAAAGTAAAGTTCAAAGAATTAACTCTCTCTTGGTCTTATAGATAACCATTAAGGAAGAAAGGCATGGGAGAGCTGTTGTCAACTAAAATATGCATTTGGAACTTGTGGAGTTTTAACTTATCCTTTTGTATGCACATAATTTGTAACTGAGATTCCTTTATAGCAGAGTTCCTCAAAGTCCAACTCAGAGATCACCAGCAACAGAATTACATTTTAGGAAAATTTTTTAAAAACGCTGTCTCCACACCTAGAGCTATGAAATTAAAAGCTCTGAAAGTAGGCATAAAATTTGCATTAAATAAGAAACCTCAATGTAACTTTATGCTTATTAAATTTTAAAAAGAACTACTTGTTATTAGAATGACAGATTTTAAATTCCTTAATGTTGCTTAGTGCATGTGCCAATTTGTAATGAAGTGTGTGTATGCATGGTTGGGGTAGGGAGTGTGCTGAAGTTTGAAAGAAACAGATAGCCTGGGAATAGGTTATGGAAATAACTATTTTCTTGAGGATGGAGAATGTTGTGATCAGATAGGGTGATAGAGAGAAGGGATATGAACAAGCATTGGCAACTCTAAAATGTCTTATATTTATGGATGCTTGATGGCAGTGATTCACTGCATAAATCTCTCTGTGAAATAAACCATTATGGTCAGAGTTTTCAAAAACTGAGAAATAAAGTAGATAGACTGAAATAAAAAACATGAATCTAAATTTGACTAATTCCTAAAAGATAAAAATGAGTATTTTTAGAAATGTAGTATCATTTTGAAGCTCAAATATCTCATGGCTTATTATTTTGGATAATTTTCATCACTACCAATCACTCTCAAACCAATATGCAAGTTTAACTTAACAAGCTGTAACCATCAGTGTAAATAATTTGAATAAACTACTGGTTTATCTAATTTCTTTTTTTTGGTGCACATTAGTTTTGGAACTTCTCTCTTCAGAAAGATAAATACACTTAAAATATAGACAATATATAATTAAGGCTTTCTACTCTATTAAAATTTACCATCAATATTAAGGTTATCTTAAAGAGAATGCTTATGTAATAGAGGTGTGATTTTTCAGGGGAGACCACTTTTGACACTTCCTGGATTTCACAGAGCATGGTAATATCTTTCTGTCTTAAAGTTAAAAAATTTAACTAAGAGATATAACCAGACCATTAAAATAAAGAGTTTTACTGTCTAGTTTAAATTGTTCGTTATTTTTACTTCTCAGATTTTAAATACAGATATATAAAGAGTAAGTACTTACCAATATGTGCTATTTCCATTTATTTTCTTCTTTCTTTTCTCTTTCTTTTATTTTTAAATAAAATTTCATATTCAAGTAATACTTCCAAAAAAGTCAATAATAAAGATGTATAAAACAGAAGAGTGAAAATGTTCCTTCACTCCCTCCTTGGGGGAAATAGCATATGTATTTTTAAATCTTTCCAGAGATACTTTTATATGTTCTTATTACATTATTTTCTTAAAAAATATATGAACATAAATATAAAATACATATTTTATGTATATATATTTCCTCTCTTACAGAAATGGTAATATATGCTTATCTGAATCTTAGGCATCATTTTAAAACCAATGCTGCCAAATTTAAACAATGTTTAAATAAATTTAAAGAACACAGTTTAATTCTAGAACAAGTATACATTATAAGGTTTATAAGTAAAAAGTAAAATGTCAAAAAGCATTATGTTGTGAAATTAATTTCATTGATATTTCCATATTTCTTGGATGGTGATAATTCCTCTTCTTAACTTACTCTTATTGATTGACCATTTTTAATATGAGTGCCCACATTTATGAAAATGTCTTCATAATACGAGGTTAAATAAAAGTGAAAATCTAAGTAATCTAATCATTTTATTTCCATATGAAAATTATTATTTCTCTGCCTCCTGTTGATCAGCCCTCTCTTGGAGCTAATGATAATTAAAGAATATGCCAGTTGATCTGAGCCTTTTTAAAAAGACTGAAAACATTTTTGTGTTAGTAAAATAGGCATTCTTAGTTAGGATTATCATACAAGATTTAGTTTCACCAGACTAAAACCTAACT
>NW_011915023.1:0-1952 GCF_000151845.1 Pteropus vampyrus | reverse complement strand
ATTATTCATCGGTTAAGAGGCAATATTATAACACCCTCTTTTGAAATTTTCTGTATAAACTCATCTAGTCTCAGTCCTGACACTTTTTATCTATGTGGCTTTAAGCACATCATTTAAATTTTATCTTCAATTTCTCCTCTATAACATCAGCAATTTGCTTTGTCTAACTTATGTTTTTATAAGGAATCAAATAACATGTTTAAACCATGAATAAACACAATACACTAATAATAATTCTACTGAAAAAGAGGGTGACAGCTCACACAGTGGTTGTGTTACACAAAATTGAACTGTCCAGGTGCCTAAGTGAACTTAAAAATGCATCTAAAAGTTATTTGACATGCGGATTATATTTTAATGCCCTGAGGGCTGTGCTTACTGATGCTCAGATCTGCCTCCTTCTAAGCTTCCTGTGTCTCAATTTCAATGTCTCAGTAATTCTTTTTATATGGCATCAAACAGAGAAATCACACAACTTCTCTAGGTCTGCACATTTTGTCATTTCATTGACACATTGCACTCAACTAAGCATTAACTACTCTAATTTGCACTTCTTTCCTGAGCTATACAGTTAATACTATATCTTTTAATTGAAACTAGTTAAGTAAATCATGGGAGAATCATAAAATGGAATACTCTATGGCCATTAAAAAGCAAGAGTAAGTTTTATTTGTTGTACATGGAACAATTTCCTATATATATATATATTTAATTCAAGATTCTAGTCAGTATAACATGAAGTCAATGTGTTTGTGGAAATACATATTTTACATTAAATCTATTAACATATTTTTATATTATAAATTATAAATATTTCCCATACATTGTATTCATGTATGTGTGTGTGTGTGTATATATACATCACACACACATACATATGTCTATACTTACACACATACATTTTTTTTTTGCCCGAAATGACCATGGATTTTCCTAAAGGGAATTTGGTATTTGCAATTGTATGAAAAGTTTTATTTTGCATACATGATCAATAAAATATATTTATAAGATGGAATCAGCTTGCTCTAGTATTTGCCTAATATTATAACTCATTATTAGGCACTTAAAGTTATCATTTATTTTTTTCCAGTATAAATATTTATTTTTACTTTGTTAGAAAATCAAACAAGAAGCAACTTGGGAAAATTCCTAAATCTTAGTTTTTTAAAACTAATAAGTTATTTTGTGTGTGTGCTTCTTATTTAGAATATTATTAATATAGAGGTCTTCAAATATCTATATTTTCCTTTCATGTTCTATGACATGAAATTTAATTATTTATTAATTTTTTTCAATTTAGAACTGATACTAAGAATGAAAATGCATATTTTAAGATACTGATATTTTACTTATAGAATATTTTACTTTTTGTTGTAAAAAGTATAACAGAAAGAGTTGTATATTTTCTCTTTGATTAATTTGAACCACCTTAAGACATAAGATAGGCACCTATGAAAATAATTTTGATATAAATATTTACATTCCACTGTTCCATATGGGGATCCTCAGGAGATGGGACATTTGGCTTTTAGCTCTCAAACCAACATATCATAAAAGTGATTTTTTAAAATCAGCACATGTTGTTGATTGTTATTTCTTCTGGGTAGCAGCATGCACGAATGAAGGAAATTTGAATGAGCTTTTCCAATGCAAAAATTTAAGACAATATGTAAAATAACACTTCCTTCGGTATCTTTCTCTTCTTCTCTTCCTCCCGCCTCCACCTCACCATCACTACCTGAATTTCCTTAGGGCATCTTGTGGGGTCCCAGGATTTACACCCTAAAAGGGAACCTCCCCTCCCTCATCTTAATTTATGTTTAAGTCTCATATGGAAAGAAAACAAGCAAGGCTATGAGTCATGAGAAGAGAGGAAAATGATTAAGTGCCACAAATATCCTTCACTGGAGACAGACAGGAGATGATGGTTTCAGTCCTGACTATACCTCGGC
>NW_011915022.1:0-917 GCF_000151845.1 Pteropus vampyrus | reverse complement strand
TAAGTCAGCTTCCCTCTAGTATGGAAAGCATACTTCCTTTTCCATACTTTCCCTGCTAGAGCTGAACCACCAAAGACATCTCACCGGACCAGAGTGGAGAAGAGCAGGGCAGAGCTGTCTAGCTAGAGAGGGGCCTCTCCCCAGGGCTACGTCACCCCAAGGCGACCTCCCAGCCCTGCTGTTTTACAGCCCTGCTGTTTCCTAATTGAGCTGTAACACTTAAGTAGCTAGTCAGATATGAGCAACATAGGGAGCAAAAGAATAGTGGCCCAGCCTAGAGACCACCTAAAGAATACCCCAATGGTAGTAGAATTCTGGGTATGTACATGTGCACTAGGCAAAGAGTTATATAGCAGCCAGGTGTTTATCAAAATGACCTCACTTGTCAGTCACCTAGGAATGCCTTTGGAATCACTCCAACATGGCCCAAATTTAAGGCAGATGTTCCCACCTCTGGGCCTTTTTTGCCTTTCTGGGCTCTTTTTTGTGGCCTTTTTGTGTTGGTCACAGCGCTGAGGCCATGCACCTCCTTGGGGTATGCTTTGTCTTTCTAAAATATGCTTTAAATAAATGTTTTCTAAATCTCACTAACCTATGGTTCCTCATTGAGTCAATGAGAAAGAACCGAGAGAGAATGCTAACTACACATCTGCACTGCTGATATCCCTCTCACTTCCCCTTGCCATTGGAGTGACACCGAGATTGGCCCCAATGGTGACAACACTATTGACTTGTATCACAGCCATGCTACTCCCTCAGCTGTGCTTAATCACAATTGAGCTGTTTGCCCTGGTAGTTTCCTCCTTTACTGCACCCAAAATTGAGGACACTGGATGGTGTCGAATTGGTGCCAATGACCATTGTTGACACCAGTTATATTGAGACATTTCATAAAACACTACAATGTTTACAATAAC
>NW_011915021.1:0-1087 GCF_000151845.1 Pteropus vampyrus | reverse complement strand
CATCTGAGACCATTCTCAGAGTCCAATGAAACATCAACATTATAGTAAATAGAGATTATTGAAGAAGTTGATTTTGGCTTAACTTTGATTTCTTTTAGTAGGTAGGGGAACTTTGGGCAACCAGTATAGCATTGCCAGCAAATGCAGGAAAACTCAGAGCATTCATGAGAGAATCTGGAAGATTTTGACTCTGATGTAAACCCCAGAGTGAGACCTCCAGTGATGGTGTCAAAAATAAACAGAACGATCAGGTGACTTTCTGTAAGGCAGAAGGAATATATAACCTCTCATGTTTCTAAGGAATGTTCTTAGAAGGAAACTGCATGGGGAGACATACTCTAAAAGAGGTCCCAGAAGGGCTAGACTAAAGGACATAGAACCTGTGAAAAAGCAGGTTGAATGAGCCTGGCATCTCACCGTTACAGTCAGTCACATCTCTACAGGATGCTTTTGATGATTAGTGCTGCACAGTGACTCAGTGACAGCTAAGACTGAGGCCTAACTCTTAATGACCAGAATTAGATAAACCAACAGAGGACTCTGAGGATTTTGAGAGAGTTAGCATTCATAGAAATCAAATGGTTTGTTGATGTTAACTCTTATTTCATATTTAAAAAATCTTAAAACTTGAATTTAAAATATTTTAACAGAAAATTTGATTTTGTTTTTATATAATAGAACTAGTTATATATGTATATATTATAATTATATAATTTTATTATGCACACAATCGTTTTAACACATATGTATATAATGCATTTAAATATATCCATATTTAATGTAATATGTATACATGTAATATATGTATATAGATTATATAAAATGTGTAATACATTTTATTTTATATACAATAGAACTAGTTATAGATGTATATAATAATAGAATATCTGATAGAACTTCGTAGCGCTTGAATAAGTGAATGAGCAAAATAAAATTCATAGAGAAAAATCTGACCTTTTCAAAAACATAACATGAAATAATGTGTAATATTCACCTTAGAAAGCAGACAGAAGATTAGGATTTTTATTCCTGATACTGATTGTAGCCTTACCTTTTATTATAGGTTACTTGATCTATAATCAATTTA
>NW_011915020.1:0-1730 GCF_000151845.1 Pteropus vampyrus | reverse complement strand
TGTCAGAAAAGTACATTTTATTTTATTATGTATTTTATTTTATTATGTTTGCTGATCTGCTTCTTTGGAGTAGGGAATATGCTGTATTCATTTTTGAATACCCAATTTTTAAGATACTGTTTGGCATATAGTAAGGGGCCAATAAATGATGGTAAAATAAATACCTATTTCTTAGGAAAACAAATCAGTTTATCTTTACTGAAGAATTACTTTTATTCAGATTTCTTTTTAATCTTAATGCAATGGTCATAAATTCATTTTTTCATTCTTTCCACTTTTTTTTTTTTTTTTGAGAACTGAGGATGTAGATATGAAAAAATAGACATAACTACCAGCCTTCCTGGAGGATACATTCTACTGAAGAAAAAAGATGATAAACCAAGAAAAAAAAAAAAATCATAGCATGTTAGATGGTGAAGTGTGGGTGCAGGTAGAGCTGCTGGCAAATCATCATTCATGCCAGAAATAGCTGGAATGCCAGTTAAAACACACAAGTCATCCAAGAGCTATAGAAACACTGAGGACCAGGGCCACTGACACTTTGAAGAGGATCTGCCTTTCGCTGAACCCTGCAGCTGAGATATGTACTTGCACCTGTGAGATGATATCTGCAGCTGCTAAGGCTGGGGGTTGGGAATCTGACCTTGGCCCCAGAAAGGGGACAGCTGCTTGAGAGCAGCAAAACCAGCCAAGTTTTGGCAGTCACGTGGGGCTAGACCAGCAGAAAGGGAGACAGGGTCTCAGCACAGAGTCAGTTTCCACTTTATAACATCTACTTTATTCTGAAGCTATAGGTGATGAGGAATTGCATAAGACTAAAAGTCTAAGCAGAAAACATCTTGTTGAGGCAATAACAACCTGCCAGGCAGTCACTCAAAATCTCTAGAGGGTGTGACGCCCTAGGAACTGGGACAAATCAGAGTAGCTGGAGTTTTATAAAATTACAGCTTAGCCCAGCGTCAGTCCAGTCCCTGACTGGATAAAGGTAATCAGTCATTCTTCCTAGAAGAGGAAAGTAGGAACCCTCATATCATCTGGAGCATTCTGTGTTTTTTGTTTTGTTTTGTTTTTTAGCATGTATATAATGCCCAGATTTCAATAAAACATCTTTAGGCATGTAAAGAGATAGGACATATGAATACACACACACACACACACACACACACACACACTCACAGAATAGATAGGCAGATGACCCAGACATTAGTGTTATCAGACAAAGACTTTAATTGAGATTAAAATTTTCAAGAAAATAAAGGAAAAGAAAAGTAAAATTGATGAAAAGAAAAATAAAATTGATGAAAAGTTGGTGCGTTTTACCAGAGAGATTAGAATTTATAAAAAGAATCAAATGGAAATTTTAAAATCGAAAAATACAGACTATGAAATTAAGTAGATAGGTAAAATGATGGTTAAAATGTCAATTTAGAAAAACAGAAAACAGGAATGGTGAACTGGAAGACATGTCATTAGAAAATATCCAATCAGAAGCACAAATAGGGAAGAAAAGGGAACCTAAAAGTTCAATACACACGAGACACACGAAAAGGTTTTACAGTGCTGTCCAATAGACATATGATGGCAGGACACATATGGAACTTAAATAGCTGAAATTAATGTTAATAATATATTTGACCAATGTATTCAGAGTGTTATTTTAACATTCAATGTGAAAATATTATTAATCAGATATTTTGCTTTTGCTTTCTTTTTATCCATGTGAAGTCTTT
>NW_011915019.1:0-1530 GCF_000151845.1 Pteropus vampyrus | reverse complement strand
TCTCGCGCTCAGACTGACATTCAAATGACTGAAGTATCACGCGCCTCAGCAGCTGATCTACACTAAAGGACGTGAACCCGGATCAGCAACCCAGGGATTACCATGTCCTCAACAAAGTGTTAAAAGCTTCCTCAGTCCCTAAGGTTCGAAGCCTTCGTAATAACGTCACAATAAGGTACAGTTAATGCGACGCATGGGTAGCCCGTTTAAAATATTTACCTTGAAATGAGCCTATTAAATTTCTAAAAATACTAAGTCTCTGGCAGATCTAGCTTCCCCCCCGCCCCCCTCGCCCCCCGAAGGCAGATTAAAAGAAAAACACGTCAAATGCACAGGCGGGTGTCAGTCCTGACGCATCTGAAGAGCTGGGCACTGTGGAACGGCCCTCGCTATACTTCACTCAGTGCGGACATCCATCTTTAAGGGAAGATTTGGGGGCAAGAGGTAAGTGAAAAATAGGAAATTTTAAGTAGATTAGTGATTAAACTCAAAGCACGCGATGTCACATGGCACAACCAGGAACTGCTGTCCAGGGGGTGGCTTGCTGTTCACTCGCCCAGGGCTTGGTTTCTCAGTGCGGCCACCGAGCTGGGCCCTGAACAATAGCCTTGGAGGCCCCAGCATCTTGCAATTGAGTTTTTCCCTGAGAGGAGTAAATTCAGGGAACTGACTCAAGCTAGCTAAGCTCAAAAGAGATGGAATGCAAACAGCGTTCTTATTCATATTAACTGGGAAATACGGCTTTACTGGCAGCCAGGTTACTAATAAGAAGCCAAGTGAATAATCAGAGTTTCTTGTTTTGCAGAGAATCATATCAAAAGGAGGTGGAAACTGTTGCAGCGTAGCTTACGCACATCATGAGGTGGCTTACTAGAACCATCCAAGCCCATAACAGAGTCAACCTAATAATATTGTAATAAAACTAATATTTATTTATCACTCATACATAATGAGCAGAGGGAAGCAGTTTACATGCTCACAATTACGACCCCTACTTTTCAGAAGAGAAAACTGTGGCTTAGAATTGATGACTTGTATTAGATCACGTAAACCACGGAGTGATAGATTTGAGGTTAAACCCAGGTCTGTCTGCCTCCCAGCCCAGACTCTTAACCGCCATTATATACTCCCTCTGCACTCACTGAAATGCTCAGATTCTCAGATTTACTGCCTCTTCCCTGACAGTGTTGGTAAAACACTGCCAAATCCGTGCGCTCTATCTCCCCTTTGTTTCAGCTGCCACGAGGACCATTCCTTTCCGCTAACATAATTTTTTCTTCTGTCTTCTCTCTTCTAATTCATTCCTTATACCGCGACCACGGTGATCTTTCTAAAACACAAATCTGATCCTGTCCCATCCCGGCTTTAAAACTCTTAATTGGGTCCACCGGGGTATAGCGCAAAATCCTGTGCTCGGGTTTCAGACCTGAGGATGTGCCTGCTGCTGCTTCTCCAGCTCACCTCTCGCCCTCTTCCCCGTTCCACTTTATACTCCTGTCGTATGTAACTTTTCTTCATCCTTGGGAATCT
>NW_011915018.1:0-897 GCF_000151845.1 Pteropus vampyrus | reverse complement strand
AATATCAGTCTTAAAAACAACCAAACAAACAAATAAGAATTAATATGTGAAACTATGGAGAGTGAGCATGCAATTTAAAATAAGCCTCTGAACGCTTTCCCCTCAATTATCTGTCTTCGATTAGAACAATTTTGTCAGGGATTTATGGTGAATTAAATTTTTAAAAGACAGGATAAAAAATAAAGACATCAATATCAAGATACTAAAAAAGACAGAAAAATAAAGAGATAAGTATAATTTTAATCTGATTAAATCTGTTTTATTTGTTAAATAGTACTTTAAGTATTTAGAGGTTACCTTGAAAAAGGGAGAAACAAAATATTAACATAGTATTAAACTTAGTCCAAGGAAATATTCCACTTAATTCAAAAACTTAGATAGGACATCTACCTGGAGATAAGCTTTGAATCCATAATAGAGCCTGTACCTTTTCTCAACGAGTTTATATCAAGTGTCAGTTTCTTGAAAGACTTCCAGCACCCTGTAGACCAGGTTAGGTCTCTGTGACACTCCCTCGTAGGGCTGTTCAGTCTTCAAAACTTCAATTGCAAACTGTTGGCTGGAGGAAGGTATCAGCTGGTCATTATAGTGTGAATTTAGGAAAAATAATGGTGTCCAAAAAGACTAAGCTACTATGACCACTTTGGTTCTCCAGTCGCATCTTTCATGAGCTCTAGGGGAAAATACATCATATGGAAAGAAAATATCAGTCTTAAAAACAACCAAACAAAGGGCTGTTCATTTCTCATTTTATAATACTTTCTGCAACAGTCTTAGTAATTTGTTTTGAAATGTATTAATGTCTGTTTTCCTTTAGAACATCAGCTTCACCAGGGAAGTTGCTGTTTTGTCACACTAATATATCCACAGAAGCTAGAACTCTGCCTGGCACAGGGA
>NW_011915017.1:0-959 GCF_000151845.1 Pteropus vampyrus | reverse complement strand
GTCCTTTGTAATCTTCTGACTTCCGCTCTGTTGCTCCTTTGTGACCCTGTGTATTTCTTTTGATTTTTACAGGGAAACTCTTAACATCCTGACCAAAGTCAAATCAAACAGTGATCATTATAAGCAACTTCCTTTTCGTGGAATAAATGTTTTTCCAGAGAAGATGAACTCTTGTTGTAAAAATCTATTTTGGGGGGAGTGGGTGGGTAATGGGGAGCGGAAACTTATGGGAAAATTAAAAAGTCACCATTTAAAATATAGTCATGAAAGGCCTAAGATCCAGGGTGACCAATTGGTACCATTTTGCCCAAGATTTTCCCAATTTCAGCACTAAAAGTCCCATTTTGCCAAAAACCTCCTCATTCCTGAACAAACCAGGATGGCTGATCGCCCTTCTCAGATTTGAAAGAGGTGTAATAGCACTGAAGTGGGTTCCTGAGAATGTTAGAAAACCTTAAGGGTGCATATTTTCTCAGAATATCAATCTCATTGTGATATTTTGGAGGAAATAGCATCATTTATATCTTTATAAATAAATATAAGATGTCAAGTAAACATTGAATATATACTTTAAAATTTCTGAGGTCCTCTGCTATGTAAAAATTATTTGGTTAGAAGAGTATAAGAAAGTACGATATCTTGATTGAGCTGGAGGAGTGTGGTTGGATGCAATGATTATACTGGTTTGTAAAGTTGGAAGATCTCATGTGTCTAAATAAGGCATAAGACTTTAATAAAGATAAGATATATGGTACAGCAGGAAAAAGAAAGCACAGGTAATTACTGAATGCTCCAAGACTTCCAGGGAAATCGCTCTATCACGCTGGTTGGATATGCTTTGTCTTTGGATTATGACCATCCAGATATGTGAGAGATTCTTTTTATTTTCAAGAAAACTCAGACACTAGTTTACTAAATGAGACATCTTTCTTTTAGTATCTGCTAATGATACAGCTAAA
>NW_011915016.1:0-3296 GCF_000151845.1 Pteropus vampyrus | reverse complement strand
CCAGTATGAACTGTATGGGGGATGACTAAATAACTGACTAATGAAAGTTCTATACATAATAATTCCATCTAATAAATGCAGAAGACATGATAAAATTGAAAAATCACCATTTTACTTCTATTGAAAAAATTGATCCAGGTGAGTCATCAATAGATAATAGTAAAACCATTAGATGAAAAGTTCATTGAGAACTTTAACCTGACAGAGTCTTATGGTCACTTCCTGAAGTCAATAACCAATGTTATCATCACCTATATACAGTGACAAAACCAGACAGTATATGCCTACTTATAGGATGTAATATCAAATAAGCTTCAGATCCTATGCAGTATTATTGTACCAATGGAACAAAATAAAAAGAAAATGAATCAAATCAGACTGAGAGAAAATTCAGGCACTAAAGGGACAAGTTACATGACATATCAAGGAAGCAATCAGTCAACTAGAGAATGTGGGACATTCACTGGACATCTGATGCAGTTTCTAAAAGAAGAGTATTACATGCAAAAATAAAAACAGATAAGCAAAATGGAAAAAGAAAACTATTCCAGATTCATAGACACTTAAAATACTAAAAGGAGCATACGAACCAAATGTAGTGAGTATAACTTATCTAGATCCTAGTTTGAATGAAAAGACTATACAAGGACAATTTTTGTCAATTGGGGTAATTTGAAAGTAGGCTATTAGATAAGGCACATTATCAATTTTGTTAAGTATGATAATGGTATTGGATTATTCCAGAAAAAGTCTCTGTGTTTTTGAGCTGCATACTAAAATATTAATGGGTAAGTTGACACGGTGCATGGATTTTGCTTTGAAATACTCAAGTAAAAACGTTTTGAAAATATTCCCACAGTGAATCTGTGCTAAAAAAAAAAATAAAATAAAAAAATGAAGACAATATTTTTGAAAGTATCAGTGGAGGATTGATAAAGCAAGAATGGAAAAATATACCTTTCATCTACCTTCAAAATCTATCAATATTTTGCTATACATGTTTTAGCTATTACCACCATTTTTTAAATATAGTATTATGAAAAAATTTAAATATACAGAAATGTCACAACTAATACTCTAATTATATTTTTGTGTATATTGGATTTTTTTCTTAATTTTAATTGCTTTGTAGACATTCAACAAATGATCTAGTTAATCTTGGGATCATTTGGAAGTATTTAATATTTAAAGATTATCTTCTAAACATACTAGAAATGATTAATCAAGGCAGTTCTAGAAACATTTTTCTGTTAGGTGTGCTTACTAGGCTGAGGAAACCAAGGGAGACCCCTCAATGACCTTTTCACAAATAATTTAAAATGAAATCATATAATATATTGGAAATAAAATGTGGAGAATAAATCACTAGGGGCAAAACGGTTTGTCGTCAAGAGCACTATATGATCTAGCACAAAAATTCCACGATTTTATTGTGCTTTATAGAAGTTTAGAAAATGCATCCTGTGTTCTCACACCACTTCACTGAAATGCCAGAAATTTTGCCTCTACACATGCAGACCCCCAAAAATAACAGTCTCTAGGATTTGGTAATGGCTCCTGAAAATGCACCCCTTGTTGAGGCACCAAATGACAGGAGCTTTATGACTTATAAAAACACTCTCTTCTTCCATCTTCCTTATTAAGTCTATATCTTATGAGCTGTTAACACATTAAATGGGTGAAATTTTGTAATTTTATATTTAAAGTCAAAAAATGATGTTAATTAGGGATTGCCTTGGGACGTTTTAGTTTGCAATTTAACAGCTTAACATTTTTACATCATTTAGGCAACATATCTGGAGGGCTACTTTGTTCGTATAATTATTACATCATCAGGCTGTTTCAACTTTTGAATCATATGGAGATTTCTAGATTATTTTAAGAAAAGCTCACTGATAGCACAATACAGCAAGTGGCTTGGGGAAAAGCATGCCTTAATTGTACTTTTTAACCTTTACAAGAATAATAAGTTTAGGAGTTGAGTTTTAGTAGAACTAATAGCTAACATTTATTGAGCTCTTACTACTGGTTCCACCCAGTAGTAAGAAATTCACATGTAGAATCATATGTAACGATCACAGAAATTCTATAAACTAAGTACTATTATTAATTACCCTTTACACTTCATATAGTACCTGGAACATCACCGTTGGTTAAAGTTTGTGAATAAATGAATAAATACTTTGATGTGTGGGGGAAAACATGTTCAGAAAGTTTCCGGAAATACTTTATCTTTTCTACATAATTTCTTTTATCCATTGGCTCCATTAGAAGCACATGTTCCTAAGATGAGAATGCAATGAAGTATGTTGCAGTTGTTTATTTTATGTTTCTAAATTAAATCACAATTGAGTTGAGTGACATATAACCTTCACTACTTGCTAACTTGAGAAAAATGTGATATGGTGAAATAATCAACCTTGGCTTTGTTTTTGTAATTTTATGCTTAAGATTGTGATATTCTAGTTGCATAGGGCTATTACAAGAATATTTATTCTCCTGTGTTTTCTTCCATATTCTCTTTCCATTTTTCTGTGGACCTGGAGTTTGGGATTCAAATCCCAAATTGCTCTGCAATTGATAAGCAGAAATCACTGGGGTAGGAACCATATAGCCTTGATCTGAAGTTGAAACTCCCTTGGAATTTTGTGATAAAATTGATTCAGTCCAATTAAGTTAGGTAGATAATATCTCTCTACTGTCTGCCTTTGAAGCCTCTACTCAGGGTTATCATTCCTGCCAATGTTATTCCAACCTATGCAACTGATTCTTTGTGTGGCCAATATAAGGTTTAAATTCTTTTTCAAATGCTGCTGAACAAATGTTTATATATATGTTGCATCACTTTTTATTTGAGTTACAAAAATAATATCTGCTCGTTGTAAAAAATTAAATTGCAAAATGTCATTTTATTAAAATTAAAATCACTACCATACTTGCTCATAGACTTCCTATCTTTCTTTTGTGTGTGATTGCATTTATATGCGACCAAACTATAAATATTATTTTTAAGTTTTTCCATTTCACATCATGAACTTTTCTGTTGTCATTAGTATTACTCTCCAGCACGATAATTAATTATTATGTAGAATTATGATATTAAATTGGTTATATAATCCAATCACATACTCTTTGATACTTAGAGTTTTTTTTTAACTACTTCACTTGTTTAAATAACTCTGATGAACAACCTTGTATATAAATTTTTATGCCTAAAATATTTCTTTATTAAAAATAATTTTCTGGATCAAATATGTGAATCATATTCAAGCTTTTGTTCAAGTACTTTTAAAGCA
>NW_011915015.1:0-1313 GCF_000151845.1 Pteropus vampyrus | reverse complement strand
CATCTTTATTGAATCAAGTAAAACCTAATTATCTAGTAACAGATAAAAGAGTCAATTACACAGAGGAAAACAGATATTCCTTAGGAGACTCCTAATATTCTGCTAACCATCATTCTATTTCTATCTGAAGATTTTCATAAACATAAAGCCTTATCCTATGGCTTTACAGAGGCATTGACCTATGGGTCTCCTATCCCACTGGCACATAATAGGATTTGTTGTTAGCAGTAAAGCAGGTGCTGAACCTGATACCAGGGAAGATGTTTAATACAATTCAGGTTAAAAAGATAAAAGAGTGTATAGTTCTGTGCCAATATATATATATATATATATATATATATATATATATATATATATATATATTGCATGACCGAGAGAAATAAAAAAAACATATTTTTGTTTTGTTTTGTCTTCAAGATATTACCCATCACATGTTAGAAGTGTTGAGGAAGGAAGAAAAAAAAGAGGAAGAAGAGAAGTCCATGAGTCCTCAATAGAACATATGAGATGGGCAGACTCTGCTTTAATGAATGGTGTAGTCCAAGCAGTTAAAATAATAACCAAAAAGATTTCTAGGTGAATCCTATTAATACAAGGAGATCTAATGTAAAATATAATTTTGTATATCTCTTGGGAAATCATTAACCTAGTTTGAGCTATTAGCGGGTGGGATTCCACAGGGAGGTTTTCTATGTGGCAATTTACAGCAGGAACTTAGGAGGGTTACATTAGGAGAATGAAGCTACAGGTGAGAATAATAACAGTTGAAGAGTGGATGTATCAAACAAATAGTTGTAACATAACCATGAGGTGGGAAGAGAGGTGACTCAGACACTTTGGTACCTAGAAGAGTGCTAGTCACATAGTCACTATTCAGATTGATTGATTGGACAAAGGAATGAATGAATGGTGTCAGAGAACTCTATAAAAGAATAATTCATTACCGTTACCTTATTATTATGCCATATCTGTGTAATTCTTTCATGAATTTGTTCTGTCGTAAGATGATTCTATTGTGATTGTAAAGATGGGAAGAATTTGAACATCAGTGTATCTGGGACTAAGGGAGTGTTGAAGATAGAAAATTAGGTCAATAACAAAATTCAAATATTCCAAACTTTTGTCCACACTGATATCAATATAAACACTCAGCAAGGAGAGAAAGCAACACCAGAAAATATTTATTTACTCCCTAAATGCAAACATATTAAGTAAGCCACATTCCAAATTAAACTGTGGACTAACTTGTGAATTCTTTCCATCATATGTTTGAGTTTACTCAACTTTAAAATTCATATATTTGTATTTATATC
>NW_011915014.1:0-2535 GCF_000151845.1 Pteropus vampyrus | reverse complement strand
ATTTATAATTCTGTTATCTACATATAATATGTATAATTAGAGAACAGTGTGCAATCATTTGTGTGTTTGAAAGTACTGCAGTCCACATTATTAAATTAGATCCAATGCCAGTTAATTAAAATACCTAGCAGAGGCAGATTCTTTCATATTATGAAGAGGACCTAAAATGATGATCAATTCCACTGGTAAAATGATTCTTCTATCTTCACTTTATTTTTCCCACAAAATGGCATAAGGTCTTTCTTATTTCCACTAAATAACATAAATAGTGAAGTTTTTTCAGGAATAGTTGTTACCTGAATATCTATTATAAAGATTCCACAATATACCATACTAACTTACCTATTACCAATAGTATTAAAGCATATACTGTAGGCTGGGATTTGATATTAACATCCTAATAAAAAGTTCCAGAAAACTACCTGCACATGCAATACCCAAAATACATCTCTAGAGATTCTCTACAACTATTTCAAGGTATCTTTTGTGCAAGAAAAAAATAAGAAAGTAAAGTCTCTCATGTAAGTTCTCAAAGAATAAGAGAGCATAGTCTTGGATCTCCGTTCTCTGTATTAAAACTTACCTAGCAGCCAAGCCACTTTGACGCTTAGGAAATTGTACTTTTTTTCTTCCTCTTAGAAAAATCTCTTATATATGCTTTCATCTGTACTTTTTAGTCTGTTTCTTTGAGTTACACAATTGTAACACAGCATGGTCTTAGACTCTGGATGCATATACAAAGAATGTCTATATATTAACAATAAATAAACAAAAAACCCAAACAAAACAAAAAACAGGAATATATCCCATTTGTTATTCATTTATGTTTTTTTTTTATTTTTCAAAGAAAATCTGATTGAAAAGTAATCCATATTTCAAAGTTAAAAATGATATTTATTGTTTAGTTTGGAATACCATATTGTATTCATTTGAAAAAAATGTTGTATTGATTTGAAAAAAATAAAGCATAATATGAGAGGCATATATCTTTTCTCTCCCTTGTAAAAAGACAAATCCATGTTAACAGTCAAAGGTGAATCTTTTCTGCTTTAAACTTGGTTTGGATTTCTTGTTTTCTATGTCGTAATTGGAGACTAATTTATTTCTTCTACTCAATGTTTCCTATATAAAATTAATAGAAGTTCAACAATATGATGAGCCATTGAAATAGAGTCAACAGACTTTTGGAAGAAAAGGTAGACCAAATGCTTCATACCAGTTCTGTGCCATTGGTAGTGATCACCCAGCCCACAGTGTTAATAAAAGTTTTAATGCTGAAATGTGATAGTTTTAGGGAGTGATGTCTGTGTCATTTATTGTTATTTTTCACAGTTGAAAGTTAAATACTTAGATTTTATCATAGCAACTATGATAAAATTGTAGACTCTGATAATTACTTTATGAATACAATGATAATACAAATTATTGTTGATATTAAGATTTTGCTCATTAGTTGGACTAAATTTGGATTAAGAATAGTAAAAATGATAGGACATAAACAAATGTATATCATTCCAATGAAGACAATAATGCTAGATTTGAAGACAATGATTATTATTTTTTAAAGTGTTTGGGATAAAGAAGAAAAGGTATATGTTAAATTCGATGCAACCAAATTCTAAGAGAGGAGAGAGAACACCTGCCCAAAAGAAAGATGGGGGAAGAAGTAGCTTAACAGATGCTAGACTTTGAATATTTTACCCCAACCTGCCTTTCCAGTTGGCCAAGGTTATGAGAAAATGGAATAGATATGAGAAATAGTTAGAAAGAAATGTGAGTCTGGCATACAGGAAAGATGGCATCTAAAGAGCAAAGAACATCATCTTGAGAATAAAGGCACTCTGAATGCCGATACCTCTGATTGTAAAGAAGTATCTGGAAATAAATTGATCAGAAAAGTAATAATAGAAAAGAAGATATCAAAGGAAAAAATAAAATATTTAATTTCATGTATAAAATCTATTTAAAATAATTTTAAAATATATGAAATATGTTTTATAGTATAAATGTTTCTCAATTAAGGATTCATTCTAACAATTGACAACCTATATTCCAGTCACTATATATTACTGCTAATTATCAGATGATATCAAGGAATTATCATCTTCACTTATAGATGATAAGCTTGGGTTTACTTAAGTCACTTGCTCAAATCATGTAAAGGGTAAACAGTAAGAGACAGGCTTCACATTTTCATCTTTCTGATAGTCCAGGAGATCTGGAGACTACCTTGGTAAACTTCACTATGTAATTTTAAACCATAAGCCTTCCTAAGGGTATTTTGGTCAGCACAAGTCAAACAAAAGATTAGTGTATGTCACGACATTTAAAAAATATTTCCCCCAGAAGACAATTTAAAACATATACAAGTTATAGTGTTTGAATCAGTGCAACTCATTCTATAATATTATTGGAAGAGTGTGCTTATTTTTAAGCTCACATATTTTTGACCCAACATTTCTGTTGCTATATTTTATAAATCTCGAGAAGACAGCTTAAATTTATGTTACTTTGTTAATACAATAGCCCGTGGTT
>NW_011915013.1:0-2920 GCF_000151845.1 Pteropus vampyrus | reverse complement strand
TTAGTGTTTCGGGCAGTATCTCCTTTATTGTCTAAGTGATCCAAAATGCTCTCCACTGAAAGCATCTATTTTTCAATTCAATCTAAAAATAATAGATATTCTTTTTTCTTTTTTTAAAGGCATCTGATAGAAGAGAAATAATTAAATTTTTCTCTCTCTCTAAGAAACACATTTCCTATAATCCCATCCCCTTAGCCCCACTAAAAAAGTTCCCAGGTCTTAATATATATATATATATATATATATATATATATATATATATATATATATATATATATATATATATATATATATATTATCTCTCTCTATATATATATAGAATATAGAGAATATATATGTATATATTGAATATATATAGAATATATATATATATGTATATTGAATCTGAGGTCCTAAGGGAGCTGACCAGATATAAACAGGGAAAATAGAATTTGACTCCTTTGCATGGTTTTAATATAAAACGTTCCTATTTGTGTTTGATTAATTGCTCTCTAAGGTGGTCTTAACACTAGAAAATGCAGGCTTTATAAACAACTTCCCTAAGGATGCAAAGTTACTTATTTCACAAGCATTTGCAAAGATTCACATTATTATGTCAAATTGGGTCATATTATAGCAATTCAGAAGTGTGTGTGTGCTTTTCAAAGAGGGTAAGGAAAGTGGGCTCCTAAAAGTCTCTTGGATAGATAGCACAGTGGGAGGGAAACAAAACGCCCTTCTGTTTTCCATTAAAGTTATGTTCTGCACCAAGTTTGATTGCTAAACATCTGGCAATCTTTTCTCTGATAACATAGTTCAATCGAGTGGACAATGCTAAGCCTTTGAAGCTCTCCCACTAACTCTTAAGTGGTAGATGAACAAGAGGAGATAAGAACTCTAGATTTCCCCCTTCTATCAAAAGTGGCAAAGGAGGTTCACAGTCTTCTCTTGTTTCTTTATTCTTTGAGGTCCCATTGCTCCCCTTTCCTTTGAATAAGATATAAGAGAAACTATGGGGAAAATCACTAAAATGCTTCACCCACCTCTACTGCCAGAAACAAAGCCTTCTGCCTTTTTCTTCATTGCTGGAAAAGAACCAAAAACTCACTGAAATATTAACGATCATGTCTTTAAAGGCTTTGGGTAATTTGTAGTGAAAGAGAAAGCAGAAATATCCAAAGTAAGAAGATCTGAACGATTCTTCTACATCTTTTGGCTCTAATAATGAGGTTATGTATCATTTATTTTCCGAAGAGTCTCTTCCTCATTTGTCCAGGCTATCATTTTCAACAACAAAAAAACTTTATTAAAATTAAGAATCAGTTTTTTGAAGCTGGAAAAAAATTATAAAAGTCACCCAGACTAACTTTACATTTTAAAGATGAAGAAACTGTGTTTCAAAGAGACAAAATGACCTTTCAATAATACACAATTATATAAGAATTGAAGTGGTATTCAAGATGCATAGAGAAAACAAAATTTTTTTTCTAAATAAGGACATGGATGTTTATAAAAGTAAAGGAAGGAGAAAAAAAAATAGCTGTGATGCAGGAAAGTCCTGTATAGATAACTAAAGATGTATTGACTACAAATTTGCCTCTGAGACTCCTAGTAACCAGTGCAAAGAAAGAAAAATGATCTGTTACATATTCACTGTCCATAGGGAAAAACACAAGTTTTTACCTGAATTCTCATTAAGAAGTCCCTACATTTCAGTGTGAATCACTCCAAGAGTAAATGCATGCCCACAGTAGTAAGTTTCATAGGGATCCCATCCCTCAGAGCCGTCTTATGGCATTAAGCTGGAAATACAATAAGCTCACTCCTAATTAGAGACCAAAATCATTCCATTTAAGTGCATTGCCTCAAAGTCTGGCTTTATCTGGAGAGAAAATTTGCATGGAGGAATGGAAGGACTAAAGATCTTTTCTTGATTGAGCACTTACTCTTTGCAAGGCTGTATTCTGGGTGCTTTATGTATATGAGCTAATTTCATCCTCAGCAACCCTGTGGGATATATATTATGTCTTCCATTTTACAAATGGGGAAAATAGGTGCGTGACTTAACCAAGTACATGCAGCTAATGAGGGCTGGAGGCCCACTCTCTGCCTAGTGCCACTCTGTACTACTGGTTAGAACCAGAACTGCTTTACTCCTCAAAGGTCATCTCTCTGCCCCATGTGTGTTATGTTCTTTCAATGGTTCTCAAACTTAAAATCTACTAATGCGTAAATATTCATACTAAAAATGATCTTTTTGGTGAATATGGTGCTGTATTTCCAACCTGCACAATCAAAGTAGCTGAAAGTTGATGTTTTTAAGCCCTGGATCCATGCTGAAGAGAAACTACAGTAGTTCTCCTTTATCCGCTAGGGATAAGTTCCAAGACCCCCATCGGATGCCTAAAACCGTGAATAGTACCAACCTCGATTACTCTGCTGGAAATATGGCAACGGCTTCTTAATCAGCAGATGATTTTTATATCTGTTAGCCCAAATCTATTGCTGAATCTATGTAACCATCCCTCACTGCTTGACATCACTTGTTTCAGGAGATCTCTTACCGAAGTCTTTGTGTAGGCTCAACACTTTCTGTGCAACACTTTGCCATCAAGTGGAACGCATTTTCTGTTCATGCCACGAATTTAATGCCTTTTCCATCTTAACTAAGCACTTATCAGGCACTCGGTCATAACTTTTGCAATTTGAGGTGTGACAGCAAAACTAGCACAAATTTCTTTTTCCTTCACAATTTCACAGATAAAAATCCATTCTTACTGCAGATCTTAGCAACCTTAATGTATGACTTTTTTTCTTTTTCTTATTAAGTTGAGAACTTTCTCCTTTTCACTAAAGGAGGCACTTGAAGGGTTCTTTTTGGCATATCCCAATTGCCAGCATCACTACTCTTGCAGTTGGAGCCATTATTAAGTAAAATTGA
>NW_011915012.1:0-826 GCF_000151845.1 Pteropus vampyrus | reverse complement strand
ATGTAAATTATAAAAAAAAAATTCAGGTTTTAGGATAATCTGAACTCACGTTGGAAGCAAACCTAACCTTGATCTGAAAGGTGATTTATAGTTTTTATTTATCCTTTATTATGTGACTATTTACTCATTTGCTGAACGAATGTTAATATGTTTGGTTATGAGATGCTACCTCTGATCCTTCCAGAGTATTATAAAATATATAAAATATATACCTAATTACTTTTCTAAAATCTAAAAAAAGCCTCGATTCTGAAACATCTCACTTCTAAAGCACCCAAGGTTTTGAGATCCAGGAATGATACCGAAAGGACCCAGAGTGCTGTGTGTGTTTGTAGGAGCAAGTGGGAGCTGCAGTCCAGCCCACTCTGCGTCCTCCATGGGTGCTCTACTGGCCTGGGGAATGCAGCATTTTATAAAATTGCACAAAGAAGTTCTGGTCTGACCCAGGGCTACCTGGAAGGGCAAGCCCGGGCCCAGAGAAAATATCTTTTCCTAATATGTTTCATGAAGACTACCATGGCTTTGTATGAGATTAAGGTTGAAGTGAGTGTGGTCACGAATCTGACAGGGGCCGGAGCATGTGCAAAAGAATCAAAAACAATTTCTGAAGAGTGCCCCCGTAATAAAATGTTCTTTGAACGTGTCCATCTAATGGCAGTGGCAAAAAAAAAAAAAAAAGACAGGTGGAAGAAAAAGAAAGAGCAAAAGTTATCACCACAGAAAATTTGGGTCAGAGATTTTAGAAATGTTCTGTATCAGCAGTTGTCACTAGCACGAAGTCATTGCTGGGACAGGGAAAAAGGGAACAGGGCTGAAAGAGCAAGAT
>NW_011915011.1:0-2274 GCF_000151845.1 Pteropus vampyrus | reverse complement strand
AGGCTGAGCGGGTGACGTACGCTAGCCAATCAGAACAGGATGTTATGCTAGTCCACAGTGACTGGCTCATGCTTGGGCACAAGACTCAGTCAGAACCCAACTTAACACAAGCAGAATTCACTGGGATGGTGAGAGAGAAGTACATTCTCTTTTTTGATGGGAATGCCAGCAGTAAGGACATCGCGAGCCAGTCATTCCAAGAGTCAATGAGTGCAACCAGCGGATGCACTTAATTCAGTACACAGCACAGCAAAGATAGAGGAAAATGAGCCCCGATGACTTGTTTGTGCTCTTGGCACCAGCGGTGCCTGAAGCCAGACTTGTCCCTGAACTTTTCAGTTACATGAGCAAATAAATTCCCTCATTTTCCCTGAGCCGATTTGGTTTGGGTTTTTATCTCTTGCAATCGAGAGTTCTAATTAAAACAGAAATGAACAGAATAATGCACTTTGTTCATTCTGGTTCTTTAAAAACCCTCTTCCGAGCACCTGCCGTGGGCTTCCAAAGAAGTAAAAGGAACTGTCCTTTCACCAAAAGCTGCCTAATCGCTAAAAGAAGGGATGATGTACGTATAGGCACAAGGTACAGAATCACTTCTTCTTCAAGCAATAAGGATAGATTAAGTTTTGTCTGTCGAATGATATACAAAAAGGTAGAGGTGACACAAAAAGATAGATCGAAGTGGAAGGCAGAGGTAGGGTTATCTTGGAGGTGAGCTAACCTGGGTCAGTGTCAAGTTTGACATGTTTTTCTCTTTAGCCAGATGGGCCTCAGACCAAAGGGTTGAAGCTGAAGACAGCACTGAGAATCTTGGTCATCTTTGAGATCCACTGGGAAATCTGACCAATTCAGCTATCCTTTCTCTGCTCTTTGGTAAGTTGATTTTGGGGGGCTAGCCTGATGCTCCAGAAGCCAGGTCAGCTGTAGCCATTGTCATCCCCCTGCAATAACTGTTAAAAAAAATGCACGAAACTAAATGCCTTATCGATGTCGCATGAACATTATCTAGAACTCAGTCAACTGACATCTTTAAGCATCTGCTGTGGACCTCGCACTTTCCTTGGAGGGCCTTCGAATGTTCCACTACAAGCCACTGACCCTGTATTTCAAGAGCTTGAAAATCAGTAGTGACCTACACAACAAATTAGATAACCACGAAATGCTTCTCTTTATATTAACTGAAGTGCGAGGGTCGGTTCAGGAGGAGGGTAGTCCAAATGTAAAGGCAATGCTAACTTCAAAGTTTGCTTCCTGGGCAATTTGTTCCCACTAAGTCCAACACAGGGACTTACAGAGGCACACTCAGTGTACAGCTGTGGGTTAAACAAGGTTTCCTGAAGAAAGTATCTGAGTATAATATTTGAAAGATACAGGCCAGAGGGTGTGGGTCGCTCCGCTTCTACGTGTAAGATCTCATCTTATGGAGAAACACGCCAGAACTGTCATTGAAAGCAGGGTCGGACTGGTTCGGCTGGCCTTCCAAAGCCTTGTGTACATTCACAAGTGACTGAAAGATGGTTTATGAGAGGCAGCATCGCTGCCCGTTGGACCCCGGACACGTTTCTCCTTTCTAACCTCCCTAGCCTTGCCCTGCTCATTAAAAATCAGAAATCAGAGCAAAGATTGGACATAACCTCGGTGTAACTGCTCCAGGTAAAGGAAACCAAGTCTTAAAGGACAGTGACTTTCCCCTGCTGTGGGAATTTTGCTGGGTCATCTCACTCTCTCTCACTCTGTATTCCAACCAAGACTCGAAATGCCATTACCCCTTTACAGGACATCACCGTGGCAGATCGTGGAATGCCCCTCTGTGCCCAGGGGTGGTTGGCAGAGTGAGAATATGTATGTTCAGCCTACCTGTCTATGTGCCTGACAGTCTGTCACAGCCGTCACCAAACTGTGTTATCATTACCTTTGTCTATCATTGCCTGGACTGCCTTGCTTCTGCCCTTGCTGTCCTATAGTTTATTCTCAACCCAGCAGCCAGAATGATTAGTTTCAATAGAAGTCAGATTGTGTCATTCTGCTGCTCAAAATTCTCACTCCCTTTCTCACTCAAAGTAAAAACCCAAATCCTAATAATGGCCTAGAAGATCTTATACCACTGGTTCTCTCATGGACAGGAAATTAATTAAACAATGTCTGCGCTGCATCCAAAACCAACTGCAGCAAGCACTGGAACTGTTATTTATTTTTGAAGGTTCCCCAAGTGATTCTTTTTTATGTTATTATTATTATGGTAAACTTTGCGCACGAGATAGCACATTGACCTTC
>NW_011915010.1:0-1015 GCF_000151845.1 Pteropus vampyrus | reverse complement strand
CGAATGTGACAGAGGTTCTTTTACAAACGGGGTGTCTGGAAGATTTGTGTGGTTCTAAGAGATTCTCGTCTCTAAGGGCTTCTCTCAGAGCCACTGGAGTTGGGCCTGGATAACGAACGCTGTGTTGGTTTGTTTATTTATAAGGAATGTATAAGGCATTTTGGTAAATTGAATAGTAACTTCTTTTTCCAGAGGCGACTCAGACAGAGGTGCCCTCCTTTGCGCCGCTACCGTCCTCCTGTGAAGGGCAGAGAGAGGGAGAGGCTGGGGCCAAGGAACCAAAGAGAGCACTCACCCCAACCTCTAGGGATCACCAGTATCCCCTGGATTAACACTCCACACCACTCCAAGCCCTTCAGAGAACACCCAGCATGTCTGGAGAACCAGAGCTGACTCCTAGGGCTGGAGGAGACACCTGAGGGTTGGCAGGAGATGAGCCCCGAGTTTGAGTGAGGACCCTAGTCCCACAGGCTGCAGAGTGAGAACTTGGGCTGGTGGGGGGGGGGGGAGGGCGGGGGCTGGTCAGAGACATGTTTCTCACTAAGGGGAGCCATAGAAGGGTGAGTGCTACATGTCCTGATGCTGCCTTCAGAAGTCTGTCCCCAACACCCTCCTGTCCCAAGTCTGTGTCACCTATTTGTCCTGCTTCCCAGGAGTCCTGGGGTTCCCAGCACTATGCCCAGCCCTCCCCAGCAAACTCTGGAGTGAGCCAGTGGCCCTGTGGCCACGATACTCACTGTTTTGTGTAGCTGCTCTTGCAACTTCTTTACTGTGTCTTTCTCTTTTGCCAGCTGCTCCTGGGTCGTCTTCAAAAGCTCCTGTAATTTGGTGGCAGCACGTCCCAAGTCACTCGTTAACTTCTTTTCTTTTTCTAGTCTCTCCTGTGGGTCAGAAGGGTTGAAAGGGATCAGCTTTCATGTGTCACACATCAGAAAGGCTAACTGGTCATGCCCATGATGCCCAATGTCTCAAGGAACTGGAAGCCCTTCTGAAGGCGGGAGAATGCTGTCTCCTG
>NW_011915009.1:0-2040 GCF_000151845.1 Pteropus vampyrus | reverse complement strand
ATAGTCCTTTAGGTCAGTGATGTCATAAGGAGTAGCATGTCCTGGAGAGTGTTTTTTGTAATGAGCGAAGGGTGACTTGAGATGTCTTAATGAGGGATATCCCCAACTCTTTGGGATTCCCCTCTTTGAGGGGCTCAGAGAATGTGCTGCTCTGTGATATATGAGTTTCAAACAATGAGACATTGTCCCATATCCAGCAGACATTCAAGTGACTGAAAACTTTTATTATTTGAGCCTATAATCAAACTTCATTCTGTATATGAAGAGAAAGTATCTCTTACATAGTATTAATAGACTCTTTTCTTCAGCAGTGCAAATACTGTGTAAATCAAGGGAAAGTGGTACTTCATTCCGTTCCAAACTTTGCCAAGAGTTGTTCAATGTTTTGGAAAAGCATACTACTGAGAACAAGGCCGCACTTGTGGATTCTGGAATCTGCAGTGCAATACAACTGTGTTATTTGTACCTGTTTCAATTAAAGATACAACCTCTTTCTTTTATTTTCTAGTGCATCATACCCAAGTGTTCACACATTGAAATATGTAATATTTTATTATAAATTATGTTCTTTGCATTTCTCCTTTATATTACAGTTAAAACATTACATTGATTATATTGATTTTTTTTTTAATTATGTATGTAAATTAGCAGTCAACAAGCTTTTTCAGTAAAAGGCCATGTGGGAAACATTTTAGATTTTGTGTGCCAAATGGTCTCTGTCACAGCTATTCAGCTCTACTGTTGTAGTGAGGAAGCAGCCATAGACAATATGTCAGTGGTGGATGTGGCTGTGTTCCAATATAATTTGATCGATGGATACTAAACTTTGCATTGAATATAATTTTCACATGTCACTAGATACGATTCTTTGATTTCTAAACTATTTAAAAACGTAAAATCAGTCTTAGCTCTGGAGCAGGACAAAACAGTCAGTGGGCCATCTTTGCTTAGCAGACGATAGTTTACCAATCTCTGTTCTAGTGTATCATGCTCAAGCATGTACACATTGAAATATATATTGTTATCAATTACATTTTTAATTTCTGCTTTATATTATAGCGAAAGCACATGTTGATTTTTCTCAATGAATGTGTGTAAATACTGTAAACAAAACTTTTTGTGAAACTACTTGGTAAAAAAATTTAATGTAACAGCAGTTTTTGAGTGCAGATCTTATTTGAGATGACGAAATATATGCAGTAGAGTGTGGCTTCCCCAACAGCTGGCTCTGAAAGTGAAAAGAGAAAGCTGTATTTATGGTTTAACTTGTCCAACAGGCATCAACCCTGATTGGATAAAATTGGGTGAGTTTTGATAAAACTCAAAAGTTCCTGACTTTGATAAGGAAAAGCAATCCTGACTAATCTCTGAGGCAGGGCTGTTAGGTGATATCCACGCTTTAATGCTTCTGAGCTTTCAGAAATGTGTATATTTCCAGGCGTGGGACATGTTCCATATCCAACAGAGCTAAGCTGAACTATCAGAGTTGTTTGTTTTTTTCCTTTCAGTAGAATGCACTGTCTATGAATTTAATTTGATTATCATCAAGGCGGGCATTACAAAGTGTTTGTTTCACATAAAGGGCCTCTGTGACTGAGTACATTAGGTGACATCTGATCTCACAGATTTCTAAGTCTTTGGGATTCTCTTCTTGCTCTTGCGATGACTGTCCAATGAGTAGGGAAGGAAGAGGAGAGAAAATTGGAAACATTCTGAACTCTAAATAAATGTCCTTTGTTCCACCTACTTTGTAACCATGTAACTCTTGATTTGGTTTCTCTACTTGGTCAGGCCTAAAGGTCTCCTGGTTGTCTTCATATTTCTTTGTCTTTCCCTAGTGCTACAAATATCTGCAGTCTCTGTTGACTCTTCCACTTGGCTTTGTAGATGGACAGAACCTCTCCAGCCTCTGCTTGAAGACACTTCTTCCTTTATCTGCTGCCCCAGAGCAGATGTATTGGCTTTTAACTCAGCTGACTTCACGATCTTTCTCAAGGGCCATGGGTACATCCAGGCTCTATCCATGCCACGTGGGATATC
>NW_011915008.1:0-2101 GCF_000151845.1 Pteropus vampyrus | reverse complement strand
GAATTGATTTTACTTAAGTGCACATTTATAGCCACTTTGTGAAGTAGGATCCTCACCTCTAGGTGACCTCCTACCCTGCATTACTCTGCTCCAGTCTAGTAGAAGATCCTTGATAATTCCAAAACTGATTCATTCACTCATGAATGGGAGCCCATATCTGCCAGAACCTAACCTTAACCAAATTAGAGAAAGACTGTTTCTTTCCTCTCAATTTAAGAGATATTTTATATATAATATTTAAAATATTTATTTTATATATTAGATATATTTTTTATGTTTCCTCAGCCTGTGTGTATCTCACCCACTTTCCTGTTATCATCATCCCCCTTCTTTACCCACAGCTTGAAAAACAGTCATCCAACCCATTTGTCTCAACAAAGTTGCATATCATATTTTAAAAGGCTCTTACTTTATCCATTTTTTTCTTCTTTACTATCAAAAACATTTTAAGATAAATGAGGACAGGAAAGGCGTTCATGAATAGAAATGGCAGTGTCCTGATTTTATCTTTTCCCACCTAGGTGCCTTATCCATTTGGTTTAAGTGGCAGTTAGATTTTAAAAAAAATTATCCCCTTTTAAAAATGCAATTTATTCGAGGCAAAAAACCATCTAGTCTCCTGTGAGTGAGCCTTAAGAAATTGCTTTTTATTATCAATATTTCTCAGTAAGAGCCACAAAGAGGAATGTGTCCATTCTGAAGTATGTGCTGTTTCTCCTTTGAGACCTTGCTTATTAATCATTGTGAAATTCTGAGCCACATAAGCTAGCATTGAGTTTTATAAGATCTACAACAGTGAGTGAGTTAGCTATGTTCCCTCCCTGTTACTACTAGTTATAAGAGACAACGAGGCATGACCATAGTCGTGATGTGTCATGTGTCCCATGGATTCTGTTTGGGGTACTGGTCCCCCAGTATAGAACTGATCCCATTTCATCAGATGGAGCCTGAGGAGCATGACCACTTTAAGGTAGAACAAATATTTTAAAAGCAATAAATACTGGAGTTCCTTTTTTATCTTAGGGGGGAAAAGAAAACACAAAGTCAACTGTAACATGTCAGGTCCGTGTACTCTGACATCCTCTGACTTCTTTCTGATAATAATAAATCATTTTCATTTCATGATCATCATCACAATCATCAATATGTTCAGCACAATCATCATCATCACCATCACCATTATCGTAGCTCTGACTTATTAAGCAATTACTATGAACAAGACACTATTCTAAGCATTCTGCATTTTATTATTTCTGATCACTTCAAGCCTGTAAGATAATTATTCATGATTTTCAACATTTTAAGAAACCGAAACATAGAGACAGGAAGTTATCTGCTTTTAGAGGGAGACCTGAGCATCCTCTGTGGACAAAGAAGGAGCTTTTAAGGGTCTCAGAGTGCTTTCAGATATCTTCCATCACTCTGCTTCTCTTTGGTTTGGGAATACTGGCTATGGCTTTGCCACACCTGACTTCAACATATGATTTGACAGCCCCTCCAGTACCCATGACCACATGGGTTTATAGTGAAGGTCATAGCTCCCTAGTCCTACATGAATGAACCTTAAGGCAACTAGAGACTAAGATGGCAGACCTAAATTTTATTTAATAGGCTTGAAATTATTACTTTCTTAATACCTTAAATTTGGCTCCCTCTTCACATATGTGACTCTGTCTAAGTAAGAATAAGTGGATTGTGTGTTCAGTCTTTGGGATTAGTACAGTGGAAGAAGTATCACCTCAAAATGGAATGTTCTTCTGGCTATTGAGGACTAGCTTATATCAGATCAATCCTTTTGCTGAGAACTAGATAACATGCAAGAAAATATTTTAAAAATATATCAGAAAGGATCATAGAGTGACCAAGGTTGCCAAGACCTGAGAAGCCAAGAGCCTTAAGAACCAGAAGAACATTCCTTTCTGAGAGATTTTACTGATGTGTAAGTGTTCTAGATACTAATATTATGTCATGTCAGTTTTGTGCCCAGCAAATATCTTCTCTCACTCTAAGGCTTTTTACTTTGTTTATAGAGGGAATTTAGAGTTTTAAAAAGTCACATTTATCTGGTCATCAAACTTCTCCTTTATAGCTTGTAAATTTT
>NW_011915007.1:0-1188 GCF_000151845.1 Pteropus vampyrus | reverse complement strand
TGTTTGTAGTGACACTATTTGTAATAGGCAGAACCTGGAAACTACCCAAATGTACATTAATAGTAGCATGGATAGAACAAAGTCTGGTATATTCACACACTGGAGTACTATACAGCAATGCTAATAAATACCATATATTCACACACTGGAGTACTATACAGCAATGCTAATAAATACCGTATATTCACACACTGGAGTACTATACAGCAATGCTAATAAATACCATATATTCACACACTGGAGTACTATACAGCAATGCTAATAAATACCGTGTATTCACACACTGGAGTACTATACAGCAATGCTAATAAATACCGTACAACTACAGGGAGCAGCACAGACGGATCCCACAGACATACTGTTGAGTGAAAGAAGCTGCACAGAGAAGAGGACATGATTCCATGGAGAGAGGAAAACAGATCCAGGTCGGAGAGGTTGGGACAGTAGTTCCCTTTGCGGAGAGAGTTAGAAGGGGACACAGGGAGCTCACGGGGGGCTGGTTGTGTTCCGTATCTTTGTCTGGGTTCTAGCTACGTGTTGTGTTCACTCTGCATACGCTTAGAATTTATGTGTGTATGTATGTGTATGTGTGTGTGCATTGTATGTCAGTAGAAAATTGTACCCACCCAAAGCAAATTATATGTAATCATATGAATTCAAT
The DNA here is from genome assembly GCF_000151845.1 of Pteropus vampyrus. Classification (NCBI taxonomy): domain Eukaryota; kingdom Metazoa; phylum Chordata; class Mammalia; order Chiroptera; family Pteropodidae; genus Pteropus; species Pteropus vampyrus. The sequence goes on along the minus strand of NW_011915007.1, from coordinate 527 downwards.
GCAAAAACGTCATTAAGTGACAAAAGCAAGTCACAAATGTATGTTCCATGCCGCTTTTTGGTTTTAAAAAATGAAGGTGGGGGTGGGATTATATGTGTGTGGGTGTGTGTATGCAAACATCGTCCCTGGAAGAATGTAGAATGAAACTGCCCTCAGCTTATTGCCCTTCAGTGGGGAACTGGAGACCTGTATAACTGGAGGCCCAGTAAGTATATATATATATGTATTTTTTTAATTCCCAAATAGTTTGCACATATGAAAACATTTATAGAAAAACGATGAACATCTAAAAAAAAGAAAAAAAATAAACTGAAAAAAGACTAACGTTTGAAAGTACTCCAAAGCAGCGAGGTCCACGGAGTACCTCAGCAAAAGGCTGAGTTCTGAGTTCTTCCGGTTTCTCTTGGGGTCTGAGAACTGGAAAGGGCCTCCTTGGGGGGCGGGGGGACTCACGTGCACCCCCATCCCTTACCGATGGGGAAACGGAGATCTTGAGAAGTCGCGGGGCGTGTCGATGTCTACAGGCT
>NW_011915006.1:0-1407 GCF_000151845.1 Pteropus vampyrus | reverse complement strand
CCTGGAAGGAGTCCCCGCCCAAGTAGGCAGGACTGGAGGGGCTGGGAGGCCCAGAAAGAGGGAAGAGGAGAAATGCTCTTCATCTGGGATTGCACTTTGGGATTAGAATTTAGGATCTTGCAGTGTGTTGAATGGTGGCCCCAAAAAGGTGGGTTCACCCAGAACCTGTAAATGTGACCTTATTTAGAAAAGTCTTTACAGATGTAATTAAGATAAGGATCTCCAGGTAACCCATCCTGGATTATCCCCCAGTGGGCCCTAAATCCAATGACAAGTGTCGTTATCACTAACACAAAGAGGGCCATGTGGAACCAGAGGCAGAGATTGATTGGAGTGACGCAGCCACAACCAAGGCACACGTGGAGGCACCAGGAGCTGGAACTCTTAAGAATCCCAGGAGAAAGGCGCCACTACTGTGTACAGTTCACAGGTGGACAAACTCAGGCCCAGATGGCAGAAGAACTAACTGTTCAGAAGTGGCGGAAGGATCTGAACCAAATCTGCATTGTCTTTCCTCCGGGTAGGAGCCTCAGAACTGTGGCACTGAGCTGTTGAAACCTCCCTTATCCATGCCACAACCACCCGACCCCAAATTAATTGTTCTCTCTTCTGTGGATTCTGAATTTTGTAAACACGATTACCTGATTTTCTCCCTATCAAGGAAGCCCCTGGAAAACCCCACTTTACGTGGTAACAGGCACAATGTAAGGGGTTCGATAAACTGGAACGAATGAGTGAATGAGTGAATGGTTTCCAGGGCCATCGGGTCCTGGGGATTTCTCATCCTCCTCAAAGAAAAGATTAATTATGCAAATTTTCTGGAGCCAGACTCTTTGCCTCCTCCCTTCCACTCTCCCCCCTTCCGAGCCTCTTCCCCAGGTTTCTGGGAGGGCACCGGGCTTTCTGGAAAATGCCCCAGGCACTCTAGTGGCCCGTTTCCTGATTGCAGCTGAAACTAGGGCTTAAAGCTGGTGAATCACTAGCAGCCACCAGCCAGGACGTGTTAGGGTGTCAGGCAGGAGGGAGAAGAAGCCAGCTACTCGTCAGCCTCCCCCTACTCCTGCCACCCTCAACTTTGTCATCACCGTGTGACCTCCCCAGCCTCTGTGATACTAGTTTTTGGTGCAGGTGGTGTTGAGGAGCCCCTAGAATGCCCTTCCTTCCTCTTTCTCCAGCGCCTGCCACTCCCATGTCCCAGAGAACTCACAGCTCCGAACAGTTCTCAAACTCTGGTCTCAACAACTCATTGGTGACTCTCAGGGAAGTGCTGCATCTCGTTTTCAGAGGCCGGGAAACCAGCTCGGGGAGCAGGAACTACCTGAGATCACCTGCAGAAGTAAGCAAGACACAGGAAGCTGAATCTTAGTTTCTGCCTCCCAGGGCGTTTCAAGCAGAATTAGCTATGGG
>NW_011915005.1:0-3503 GCF_000151845.1 Pteropus vampyrus | reverse complement strand
TGCTGTGCTGAAACTGAATGACGCAGTACCTTGCTAATGAACATTTAGATTGTCCCCAGAGCTTTGCTGTGAGCAAACAATGAACATCTTTGTATGAACATCCGGGGCCCCTAGGATAGTATTTTTGGAGGACAAAATCCTAGAAATGGGCCTGCTGCATCACATTAAAGGTGCAAATCCCCACTTTTAACTGATGTTGACATTAAACCTTGGACAGGTGACATCCTTGTCCAGGATCTTTCAGCAAGTCAGTGGCATAGAGAGTAAGTGGTGGGTGAAATGGGGCCTCTAGGTACCGCCTTCCACCCCCAGGAACACACATGCACACATGGACCTCTGGCTCTGAGAAATAAGCAGCCCACCAGCCTCTGAACAAGTGCAAAGTCGGGTGGATTCAACAGCTGGAGGTTGCCAGGGCCATGATGAAATTAGTTTTTCCCACTTCCCCTTCAGGCCCCCTTCATGGTGGTTCCTCTCCTTCTTTCTGAAATTTATCTTGAGATATCTGTGTGAAAATAAAGGTAAACCATAGGTCCTGGTTATTCATTCACTCATTCATTCCCAGTGCTCCTTCTATGTTAACTCCTCCCACCCCCAGTGGTTCTGTTTTTTTCTTCCTGCCTTTGTATCTGCCTCCTTCACAGCCCTCCTACGAAACAAGTTGGAATAGTAAATGGAAAGCATGGCAAGCGACCCCAACTAGTCAGGGGCCTCCTCCGGATGCCGGCTGTTCCTTGGGCTTCCTTTTCCCTTGCCCCTTATCATACTGGACAGAGAAGCGAGGAGTCTGTCTCTCTCACCAGACTAGCTAGCACTTATCTGCTGGAATCCTGCCCTGCTACTAGGATACCTGCAGCTGTTACCTGGAATAAATTAGAAAGGATTCAAACTCTACCTCCCATGGCATCTCTCACTGGCTCTCATTCAGCTCGCTCTCTTGAGGGATAGGTATCATTCAGCTCAAGTGTCCTCACCCCAAGGAGGCCTTCCTTCCCTAGCCACCCTGTTCCCTAGTCTCTGTCACAGTGCCTTGCTTTACTTTCTTCTGAGCGCCTCCCTCCATCTGAAATGATCTTTGTTGATTTGTTGACTCGTTCCTTGCCCATCTTCCTGACTACAACGTTGGTTCCACAAGGGCAGAAACCCTGTCTTGTTCACCCCAGGAGCAACAACGAGGTAGCAGGTGCTCAGGAAGCATTTGTTGAATCATGTTTGAATATAAATGCCTGCGCAACGTCTGGAAGGCTGTTTCAAACTGACAGCTGGAGCTGCTACTTAGGAGGGTACTGAGATTGAGACATACAGGCAAGTAGGAACTTTAGCTTTATTTTATTTTTAAATTTTCGATAAGGAGAATGTATTCACTTCTCAACTGACAGTTAAAAAAACAAAAACAGTGAATGAAGGGTCCAAAGCCCTCCATCCTAATCCCGAAATTATGGCCTGATTTTGGGCCAATGACTTGCCTAACCGTCTGTGGCTTCTGACCTCACCTGTAAACACAGCCCCACCTCCCATTTGAACCCAGATTTACAGTCTGCACAGCATTTTTCCATCTATTATCTCACCTGATTACCCACAACTGGCAAAACAAAGATTAGCCCGATTTTACAGGGTAGGAAATTGGGGTTCATAGGAGTGAGTTGTCTGGCCTGTGGTCACACAGGCCCTTACTTCCTATCATGGTGAGCTGACTCAGAAATGAACTTATAAAACCTACAAATGGCTAATAGGGGCCCAGAAGGGCTGTGCTGTGTAAGCTATTAGTATGGTAACAGGGATCAAGGTCAGTTTGGGAGCTGTCTTCAGGGACGTGAAGAGAGCCCCTCAGGCTGGTGAGGAGAGGGATATAATCCCTCGTGAGTTTTAACGAAAGAGTCCTAATGGTCTTTGAAGGCTGAGGTGGGTCTGGTATTAGGGTCCTGAGGCCAAGTTCTTGATGTAATGAGAGCACCTGGAAACCGTCTTTCCTGGAGTTGCTTTCCCACAGAGGACAGGGAAGGTAGAAAGGTGACTGCACAGGTTTGTGAGGGGCCAGGAGGGCTGACCAGGAAGCTGGGCTCATGGTAGCCCCTTCCTAGGAAGCCCGAGAGTCCACATTTGGGGCCTAGATGGTGGTCTTTCAGCCTCAAACAGAACCAGGGTGTGAGGCTGACCTGGGCTGGCAAGCTGGGTCATCATTGTATCCTGGTCTGGGACTCAGCGGACCTTTGAGGATAGGGGATTCTCCAAGTTGGCCTCTCTCCTCAATAATTTACTCAAAAAGGCCCAGGTGACAAGTTAAATATGAAATGTTTTCAATTCATTTTACTTGTTTACCAGGTACCAGATAGCAATAGTTAGCATTTATGGGTGATGACTAAAGATCAGGGTACATTACTCTTAATCCTCTCAGCCACCTTGTAAAGAAATTATCCCCATTTCTAAGATGTAGAAGCTGAGATTCAGGGCAGCTCAAGATCATACGTCTAGGCAAGGATTCGAACCTGGGTCAGTTTGACTCCCAAACCCTTATTCTTTCCATACCCCCGGCCCCCTAGGGCTGAGGGGTGACAGAGATGACTAAGACCCTGCTCCTTCTCTTGTGGGGTGGGGCAACAGACATATCCAGCTAACTAACTATTGCACTGCTCAGAGTGATAACACTGCCAAGGCAGCTGGCAGCCCGCCAGCCATGTGGAAGGCTGATTCATCTCCTGGAGGAGGAAAGGCCTCTGGGGGGGTGGGGGGTCGCAGACTCAAATTTTAAAGGGGGAGCAGATGGAGAGTGAAGCTGGGGAAGTTCAAGGGCAGACCCCCAATGCCCTGCCAGACAAGGGCCTGCTTCCCATAGGTCCTTCCCAAAAGAGCCCATCCCAGGAGAGGCAGGAGAGGGGCCCCAGTGGGGAGCGGGGAGATCCCCGAGCCCACACAGTGGGTCAGGAGACCTCTGTAGGACAGGTGGTCAGGCTCAACACATCCCTGAGTGGACACCTGGACTGATGGTGGTAGTGGGGAGCATGGAGTCTCTCTGGCAGGATACTGGGAGAGGGGCTGGGGAAGACAGAACTACCTGCAGGTCAGGGCCGTTTGGGAGTGGTGAGACAGAGTGAAGACACTGGTGGCCAGGTGGGGGTGCTTTGGGTTCTGCAGGGGAACTGCCTGATTGGCTTGAGGTGGGGGGATGCCTCTCCAAAGTTTCAGGCAAGGGGAGGTGGGTGGGTTTAGAGAAGTCAGTGTGGGGGATTTGCAGGTCGTCAGGCGAAAGAGTGGGAAGAAGTCAGGTTGGGAGGAAGAGGAGAGTTCCCGGTGGGCAGCATGGTGGAGGTGGTGGGTGGAGGACGTCATTGTGAAGAGGGGCTAGTTTGCGGTCGGCGAGGGGTTAATGGGCTGTCCCAGAGTTCTTTGAGGGGTCACCGTGGGGAAGGAGTCACTGGGGGTCGCCGAGGAGGGGGGCGGTAGACTGCCGGGCTCGTGGGGGGGGTGGTCCGCGTCCGGGGGCGGAGCCGCCGCTGGGTGGGGCG
>NW_011915004.1:0-3954 GCF_000151845.1 Pteropus vampyrus | reverse complement strand
CAGTGCTCTTGAGAGGTCGGCTAGAGCCAGACTACAGGAGGCTTGTTGTTGTGCCAGGACCCATGTCTAGGTGGGGGAACAAAGGCCCCTCAAGGTCACTTCCCCAGGTAAAAGGTCAGAAATACTATACTGTACCATTTTAGTCTTTAAGAATGACATCCCCTACCCCTTAATATGGAGGAGCTTTAAGAACGTGGCCTAGAATCTCTCTGCCGGAGAAGCCCCTGTGGACTGCCTCTTACTTTTCATGGTGTCCATGATGTGGCGCTGCTGGAATTTAGTCAGTTTGGAGTCCTTCATCATCACTGCAAGATAAAGCACTTCTATGAAGCCTCCTGGGCTGCAGGCAGATGCCTTCATTTAACTCACTGGAATTTAAAATTCTATCACCTCCTACCCCTATTCTGTACCTAAGTACTCCCTCTTTTCCTTTCCTGCTTCATTTTTTTTTTCTATAGCACTCATCTAAATTCTACATATTTTACTTATTTAGTATTTATTACCCTCCTGCTAGAATATTAGCTCCATGAGAGCCAGAATTTTTGCTGTTTTTTTTTCTTTTTTAATGCTGTATCCATAACACCTAGAACAATGGCTAAAGCACATAGTGACCTTTTAAAAACTTTTTATTGAGTGAATGAATGAATGAATGAATGAATGAACAAAGGAGCAAGTATTCATTAAGCAGTGCCAGGGGCTGGAGCTATAATGGTGAGTCAAAGAGAAACAGTCCCTGCCCTGATGGAATTACGGGCTAAAGGAGTAGATGGAAACTGATCCAATGGGACACACTAAATATCTGACTACAGGTTGCACTAAGTCCAATGCAGAAAAGGTATTTGGTAGTGTGTGGGCACAAAACAGTTGGTTCCACTGTGGTTGTGGGTGGGGAGGAGATAAGTCTTCCCCCCGGAAACTGAAAGTGTGATCTAAGGGATACACAGTCGTGAACTACTCTAAAGTTCTTAGTTCTTTGACTTTTGGCCACTTGCAAGTTATATGACCTGAATCTTTCTGTAACATTAAAATAGCAATTGCTAAGCCACAGGTCATGAAAGGGAGACCTGAGTTAGAGGGTAACTGTAACCACCTCCTGTCTTTTAAGCGCACTGACCTCTCAGGAGCTCACAAGTCCCAGGGGTGTAAGTGCCCTGCTTGGGGCAACTCCAGAGCCCCGTTCCTTTGGTCACTGCCTCCACCTTCTCCTGGGAAGCCATGGGAGGGCCCTGAGGAGGGAAAAAACACAATGACACACCTCCTGTCTCCCAAGTCCAACCTCTACTCCAGCACTCCTCTCTACCAAAGTCTGGGAGCGGGGTCGACCACAAGAGAATCGTGACGCCACCCATCACTACTGCGACGGTGCTCAATCCTCCCATCCCGAAGACACACAGGCTGACACACACACACACACACACACACACACACACACACACACACACACACACACGAACGGAGATCTCATCTTGACCCCATGCCTGTGGCAGGAAAGGCTCTTCGGGGAAATGGGGTCCTCAAGATAGCCATGGTCACGACATTTCCCGTTGTGTTTCGCCAAAATTGAAACCTCACCCTAAAGTAAGACCCAGGGTGGGCGCGCGCCTCCCCACAAAGCACCGCAGCTGGGCTTCGGAGACCGAAAGCACAGCTCTAAGGCGGCACCGCACCGGGGCCGCGCAGAAATACTTTGAGATGTTGGGGTCTACAGCGGGCCACTAGACGCTCTGGCTACCATGGTAACAAGCACATGCCTCTCGGCGCATGCGCACACTTACCGCGCCAGCCTGCTCCCGGAAGTGATTTTTCTCTGGGTCATAGCGCAGGCGCAGAGTACGCGTGGCCCCGAGCGAGGCGGAGGCTTGCTGTTTGCGGGTCTCCGCGCAGGTCTGGGTCGCAAAGCCGGGGCACTGCGGCGCGGGCGTCATGTCAGACAACGAGGACAAGTGAGTGCGGGAGCAAAGTGGCCTTTGTGGGACCTCGGAAGGGGCGGGTGAGGCGGGAGCCTGGGTCGCTGGAGGCTGAGGAGCCAGGCGTAGAGGGGGCAGCTGAGGGGACTCTTGGAGCTGGGGAAGCGAAGGGTGAGGAACCCAAAGCATAGCCAGAGACTGGGCACAGAAAGGCTCATACTCGAGTGTCCAGAGAGAATCAGCGAAAAAAGCATCTTTTAGCAAGCTTCGACTGAGCTGGGTTCTGTATTGGGAATATTTAGATGATATTAGGCATGGTCCCTACTCTCCACGTGCTCTCTTTCTAGAAGCAGAGACAGGTCCATAAACAGATAATACAGGACCGTGTAAGATTAGGCAGTGAAAATATGTAGTACAGCAGGTCTGCAAATAACGTGCTTTTGTTCTAACGTTGATGAGATGCTGTGGGAACTTAACTCCTGTTTATATGTTAGCGTAAGGGAAAATTAGTTTCGTCATATATCGTTTTTCTTAAAGTCGCAGAACCTGTCAGCAATGTAAGTAAGGGAGGACTTACTGTATGGAAGTACTCCAGAGGAAGGTCTGGTGGGACTTTGAGGTGGTAAGGTCTGGAAGGGTTGCAGTAATCTAGGGCGAGAGAAGGTAGCGGCTTCTACGAGGATGATAGTAGTAGAGGTAGTGAGCAGTCATTTTGAATTCTGGATTTATTTTGAAGCTAGAGCCAAGATTTCCTGATATGTGAGGTCTGTTCTGAAGATAAAAATAGGGGGCGTGGTCAGCATGAGTATATTGGTCAAAACTAAGAAATAGGTGAGGTCATCAGGGGGAATGACAGTAAAGAGATGACTGAAAGAGCATACCAACAAGGAGTGCTTCGCACGGGGTGGGGGGCGGGGGGCGGGGGGCTGAGAGTGGGGAGAGGAGAACCAGCCAAAGAGACTGAGAAGAGCATTCAGTGTGGGGGAAAACCAAGAGAGGGAGTGTCTTTGCAGTCAAGTGAGAGAGTGTATTGAGCGAGAGTGAGTAGTGGCCTACCCTGCTGAATGAGAACAGTTCATTGGATTTAGCAATATGGAAATCATTAACAAACTTGAGTGGTTTTAATGGAGCCATGGAGGTGGTTGTCTTCTTGGAGTGAAATTAGGACAGAATTGGAAACAGTAACAATGGATAACTATTTCGTGAATTTTGCTCCTACGGGGAACATGGAAATAGGGCTCCGTGGGAAGAGAACAGAGAAGTTTTGTTTGTTATTTAAGATGGGGAAATAGCTACATGTTTACGTGCTGATGGGAATGATCCAGTAGAGAGAGAAAAGAAACAGTGGTGATGAATGAGTCCTAGCAGAATTTGGGAGCTGATGGGACAAGTTTGAAGGAGTAAAATGAAACAGAAGTTTGATTCGTTCATTAAGTAAATGTTTATTGAGCACCTCCTAAATATTGGATGAGATACTCTTTGCCCTCTTTGATTCTAGTAAGTGATGCTCTCACTAACTGGCCTCTCTTCTTCTTGTACAGTTTTGATGGCGATGACTTTGATGATGTGGAGGAGGATGAAGGGCTAGATGACTTGGAGAATGCAGAGGAGGTCAGTATTTAGCCTTAGGCTCCACCCTCTGCCGCCTAGGCTGCCAAATAGCTTGACCAATGATAATTGCCTAAATGCATCTGCCTCCTGTTAGTAATCAGAGCGCCTGCCACAAGCATCTATAGAGTGAGCAGAGTTCTAGTCCTGGGTGGTATAGAAGCCCTACAGGGTGGGCCTGAGGGCTTTTGTCCACTTGGACCATAGTCCATGGCTTCTGGGGCAGTTAGTTCACTGATGGGTGAAATGTCACATTCATTCATCAGCAAATGTGTTTTGAATGTTTATTATGTGCCAGGTGCTCTGCAGGATGGGGCTCCATAGGAGCAGGGGGAAAAAGTGACCTGGGATAAAGCTAGAGGAGTAAGGGCTCACATCAGGCAGGAATTTGTAGCCTAAAGTTAGTGAGAAGCCACTGACAAATTTGGAGCCAAAGGGT
>NW_011915003.1:0-2116 GCF_000151845.1 Pteropus vampyrus | reverse complement strand
CCAAAAAACATAGCGAGCAATGAAAGTCTATGTAAAAAACAATTATGTGTATCAACCAAATGGTAGATAATGAAGAGCACTGTAAAACGTGCCTGGAATTAAAAAAAAGAAAAAAGAAAAAAACAAACAAACAACTTTCCCAGTAGATTGCCATGCTCCCTAAAATTCTAAAATTGCAAACTTAGACATATTTTCTTATTAACAGTTTTAAATATTTAACTATTTTGCTTTAAATCGCAAACCAGAATGTTACAGTTAAAATCGTATAAAGCCAGAAAATAAATATTATAGTCTTCTCATTTAGTACTATGAACTGTTAATCTATCAATTTTTAAATAAGCTTTTTGTAAACAGCTTTGATTTTACATAATGTTGAATTTTATAAATATATTACAATTTAACCTTTTTTTTATTGTTTGGTGTTATATGTTTTGTTTTCTGCTTTTCACTCTTATAAATAACAATATAGTTTTTAAAAAGTGCCCAATAAAATTCACAAAAAAATTCTTCTGAACTTACCAAGTTCATAGGTCACAAAGTTACTAGTCAAAATTCAATGCTTTCTATACATAAACAAAGAGCACTTGGAAAATAAAATTTTTAAAATGTCATTTAATAAATTATCAAATATATCAAATATCTAGCAATAAATTGAATAAGATCTCTTTGCTTAAAGCTACAAAATAGTGCTGAAATAAAAAATAAATAACACCTAAAAAACTTTAGAGTATATACAATATTTATGAATTGGAATACTCAATATTTTTAATATCCTCTCTCTCCAAATTGACTCTAAATTCACTGCAATCTCAATGAAAATCTCAGCAGGCCCTTTGAAGAAATTGACGAGGTAATTCTAAAATTTATATAGGAATGTAAAGGATCTAGGATGACCAAAACAATTTCATAGCTGTACCCTGTAGCATTTATAAGATTCCATGATTAAGGAAGCAACAGTTATAATAATGGCAGAGTGACCCAAGGTAAGGAAAGCCAAAAAAAGGAATTCAAAATATGGTAGCTATCTGCTTACTACGTTCTAGGCATTGTGTAAGTACTTGGTATGTGTTATTTTTTGGTCCTCACAATAACCCTGTGAGGCAGGCATAATTAGGACCTCTACAGATGAAGAAACTGTGTTAAGTAATTTGTCTGAATTCATAAGTCTATTAGATGGCAAATCCAGAATACAGAGTAAGGGCTTTCAGATCACAGATATTATCCATAAACAAAAAGGTACAGATAAAAATGATATTTTCATTCCATATGCAATATAAACAAACTGAAACATGTTTACCTTTCTAATATATTATCAGTACCTCTAAATGCCAAATGATATTTAGTTGCAAAGTGAAACCATTCTCTTCATGGCATAGACTAAAAATATTTCTTCCCAGAATCTTTCAAAATAGTCAAATGAACAATATGCTGATGCAAAGATTGAATATTGAATGATAATGTAAAAGTAGTAATAATATTGAGAGATGCTAGGACCAGGCTAAAGCTCACATGATTATTCCCAGAAGTAATGCAGTATAGAGATAAACATGGACATTCTCAGATTTCTATTCATTCCAGCAGTGTGGATCCCTGAATTAAAGCATTTTGAGGGAACCAACATTTATTATTATACAAAGATCATTTTCAGAAAAAAAAAAAAAAACAATATGTAGGTTTTTCCTATATCATTCAGTAAGGGGAAAAAAAAAATAAAAGTAACTTCCCTGTTTGCACTGGAAAAAAATGTGTCATTAAATATTTATTCTAATATTTGCTGAGCCTTCCTGTAGAAAGAGGAAAAAATAAAACACAACTATTACATTTGAGGAATTTGTAGCTTAGTAAGTAAACAAATGTATGTGTCAATAACTGGAAGTACAGTGAAATCAGTATGGAGAAGATTGTATAAATCGCCAAAGCATAAATGGATTGTGGAAGCCTAGAGAAGGGATCAGTCAGGGATATATGGAATGAGAAGAAAGTTATGAAGGAAGCGTGATAAATCAATAGTACGGGTAAGGAGGGGAAATACATTCTGGATAAATGATCACAATAGTCAGAGACATGATGCTTAAAGAGCATAACATGTTCAGGAACTGCAAGAGATTCATATGAC
>NW_011915002.1:0-1225 GCF_000151845.1 Pteropus vampyrus | reverse complement strand
GGAGTTAAGCTTCTGAAACTAGGGTGCATCCGTCTTTCCAATGGTCTAATTAACACTCATCACTAACACAGCATTTTTAATTAGTCTTTGGTGCCAATAGGGGAAATGGAGGAGCTTCTTGGAAACCTAGCATTTCATTAATCAATCAATAAATAAGTTACATAAGATGTAAGAAAGAGAGCCAAGGAGGCATGGTGGTTTCCGGGCTGGGTTTTTTATTTGGGGGCTTTTTTGCTCCCAAAGGGAGCCAGCCTAGCGGACCACTTCTATTAAGGCTCCAAAGAGGGCTGACCCAGCGGCCAACCCCCACGCCTTTATTTGCGCACAGTAAGCGAGCAGAGCATGCTCCCGCCTCTTCCCTGAAGAAAAGAAAGGATCACACACAAAAATAAGTCACTAGGGCCCCAGCTGGAAGGCGCGGGCTGCCGCTGCTGCTGCCGCTGAGATCCTTTTGCCCGCAAGAAAGGAGCTCAGCTCAGCGGAGTGCACACCCGGCAGGCGCCTTAACTCCCGGTGCTCGGGCGCCCCCTCCCAGGCCGCTGCCCTAGCCCCTCCGCCCCTGGCTACTCGGAGCGTGGGAGAGAGAGCCAGGGAAACCGGAGGCCTGGCCTAGTCACCCCAGCTGGGATCCACCTACACACACACACACACACACACACACACACACACACACACACACATATGGACACAGTGAAGAGACTCAGACACAAACTGACACAAGCATAGTAGACACTCGCAGAGATCCAGACATACACTACACCCAGACTTATAGACACACACACACACACACGCACGCACACTCACACACACACCCCTACGGAAGCTCAGATCACACACTAGGATGCACATCTGCCTAGAGAGCGACACGCACAAGCAGGTACCAGACCGACATTCAGAGACAGAGGTGGCTAGAAAACAGAGGCACAGACAAAACACATGCACACACACACACGCACACACATACACACACATGCACACACTCTCTCACAGATACATAGACAAACGCGCAGAGGAGAGTCACGCACAAAAACCAGAAATACACAGAAATGCAGACAGAAGGATCCACAAACATCAATACTCAGACACAAGCACCCGGGAGAGGGCGTTCACAGACACCCACGCCAACAGCAAATACAGAGGGACCCAGACGTGAGGATACCCCCAGAGATGCAATCACACAGAGAAGGAAAACACAGAAACCCCCAAGCAGAAGAACCCCACAAAC
>NW_011915001.1:0-5294 GCF_000151845.1 Pteropus vampyrus | reverse complement strand
CACACTGCAAGGAGTGGGTGGAGAGAACAAAGACACCTGAGCACCCACTGCCATACCCGACCGTTCAACCTGAGCCCCTCTGCAGCCAGGGCATCATGGCAGAGGGGCGATGTCCAGGGAAGAGGAGTCCCCCACCCCACCCAGCCTCGCCTGCCCGCCCGGCACAGTCTCCCTCTCCGGCTTGGAGCCCTCGGGCTTCACAGAGTTGCTTTACTCTCCTACTGCTATTGTCTCAGGCTCTCTCTCCAAGCTTCAAGGGACAGGAAATGGGAGACACCTCCTCATTACTGGGGAGAGAAACCAAGGCCACAGGTAAGGCCTAGACCAAGCACTGGCTCTGGGCTGATCCCTGGCAGCTCTCTCGCCTGTGGGTCACCAGATGGGTCCCGGGGACAGGAACAGTGATCTCTGCAGCTGACCAGGGTCCCAGTCCCCACTCTGCCACTTCTCAGATGCAGAGATCTCTGTGCATTGCCACGAATGGTCACCAGGGCACTTCTCAGCTGCAGCCTGGACACTGGGATAACCCACCTTGACCCGGCCTATAGGCACTTCAAATCTCAGCTTCCCCACCTCAAAAATGGGGTGACAGTTACCTCCTGGGCCAGCGTAGGGGTTCAGTGGGATAAAACAGGGCTTTGCACAAGGTTTGGTCTGTAGCAACTGCTCAATAGAAAGGAGAGCTATGATTGTGACAATGACGTCTCAGGACAGTGCTCAGGGCATCGCATCCATGCGAAGTACTAAACGAAATGTTAAAATCCAAAAATGGCAGGAGAAAAACGTGGAACTGTTCGGTGTCATCTTCTCAAGTTTAAGTTCTCCCATCGCCATTTCAGAAACCAGAGCAGCTCATCTGTGCCGAGTCGAGGCAGGCTCTGATTGCATCCCACGGTCAGAAGTGCCCTGTGACCATTTGTGGTCACTGCCTGGGGAGCCCGCAGGCCCCAAGCACCAGCCCTGCCCTTCCCTCCACGAGGCCCATACCTGAACGCTCTCAAAAACGTGCTCGAAGGCCCTGGGGATGATGCCTCTCTGGGAGGGCGGGTCCAGCAGGCCCTGCATGGTGAAGGACTTCCCACTGCCTGTCTGGCCGTAGGCAAAGATGGTGCCGTTGTAGCCCTCAGTGACACCCTGCATGGGAGGACCAAAACCCAAGTGCTCAGCTGGCCCAGCACAGCCAGGCTTGGAGCCAGGCCCAGGTCTGCGGGGCTCCCTCTGGGTCTCCCACCAGGTGTCCCTAGGCTGGGGGTGGGCAAGCAGAGATGATAAGGCACAGCTGTGTCCTCAAGGAGTGCACTGCCTGGTTGGGTAGGAGACGGTCCCGGTGTGTGGTTAAGAGCTTATGCCACGGAGCCTAGTCACCTGGGTTCAAATCCAGTCCCTACCCTTTACTGACTGTGTGCCCTTGGACTGTTCTTACCCAGGCACACTGAGCCTCCGTTTCCTCCTCTGAAATAAAGAGTCAGAAATAACACCTCCTCCAAGACTGTTGTGAGGTTTCCAGGAGAATTAGTGCATGCATCGGCACGGGAAGTGCTGGCATACGCAGGTGCTTGCTGCATGTCTGCCTGGAGCGTGGGGGACTGATTCCCATACAAGGCAAGTGGAGGCGTTTGTAACGTCAGAAGTTGCACCAGTGGCATGTAGAGGGAGCACAGAGAGGGGAAGACAGGACAGTGTGGGAAGAACCAGGCAAAGCCTCCTGGGTAGGTAGAACTGCGGGGACCGAAAAGGGTGGCTTAGGTTTTGACAGGTGAGAGAAAGGAAGGCATTCCAGGCTAGGGGACAGCTTAAGCAAAGATGCAGAGAGGTGAGAGGCTGAGAGCAGGTGGAACTGGGGCAAGAGGGGTGGAAGATGAAGGAAGTAGGAACGAAGGTAGGAGGCCAACTGGGCGGCACCCTACAGTCACTCCTCATTCACTGATGCATTTATTCGTTCCGTAGGTACTGACTCTCTTCCCTGTGCTGGGCCATGTGCTCTGGCTGGGGACAGAGCGATGAACAAGGCGGACAACCCAGTCCCTGCTCTCACACATGAGGTCACAAATTTTAGAACTCAGTATGGGGCGGGGGATCCAATGTCAGAACATGAGCCCAGAGAGCTGCTCCCAGGCCCCGAAGGTCCATCTGGCAACTACATCTCATTCCGCTGCAAAGACCCTGCCTGTAGAACTACATGGGGCTCCAGATCCCTAGGGACTGCCGCTGGTGAAGGAAGACTGAAGTCAGCTTTCACAGCTCCTCTGAGGGACAGGCTTCATTTTTATGGGCAGGACTGGACGATCACTTCTCTCTTGTCCAAGGCAAGCCTGACCACCGTGTGGGTTCCTGCAGCTCATCAGAGGGCCATGCGCCACACACAGGGACAGGTCCCCTGCAGTGGGGGAGCGGCAGGAGCAGACCCACCACCCAACCAGGAGCCACAGCTGGGCTCCTTAGAGTTGGGGGCACACGAAGTCCTAGGAACAAAAACATGGTGTGGCGCTCAAGTATCAATGCCACCCAGACCCAGAGAAGGGATTCATACTATATAAAAATAACTATTGCCACACCATCCAGTAGGGTCTACCCACTAGCCACACTAGAAATGTGCCTGGTGCGGCTGAGAAACTGGATTTATTTTTATTTTCTTTTAATTTACATTTAAAACCTGAAACGGCGTAAAATATTTTTCCACTAAACACAACTTTATTTTTTGTGCTTCATTTCATTTTAACTGTTGACACTTCAGCATCTAAATTGTGTGCTACAAGTGTAAAACACAGGCCACATTTTGAAGACTTCATATGAAGAATGTAAAATATCTCGCTAATGGTTATTATACAATGATAATATCTATTATGTTTTATCAAAACGATAATATTTTGGATATAATGAGTTAAGTAATGTGTTATTAAAATTAAATTTTGCATGTCTCCTTTTACTTTTTAAAATGTGGCTACTAAAAAAATTTTAATTAACACACGTGGCTCACATTACATTTGTATTAAAAAGCACTGCTGTACAGCCACTGGGTCACGTGGCAGTTACTAACATGCGAGTTATCTACAAGTAAATAAATCTAAAGATCACTTCAGTCAGTAGCATTTGCGTCATATCAAGTGCTCATTTGCCACATGTGACTAGTGGGTATTTACTTGGACAGCCCAAACACACAACATGTCCACCATCGCAGAAAGTTCTACAGATCAGTGATGCTCTGGAGTGAATTAGAAACCAGTCTCACATGCATCTTTAAGGAAAAACATAAAATTCAAAAAGAAGTTTCACCATCAACTGATACTTCCAGACCTGCCAGGAACAAGCTCACACACAGAGCAGGTCATCGATGTTGGCCACTCTGTACTTCTGCCTGGGTCCAGCCACAGCCCCCATCCCAAAATGATTGGGATTAAGTGATTTTCATGAAATCAACTGTTATTTGACTCTCTTTTTAACCTGGTGTCATCCTTGGCAATAATTCCCATGAAACTGCATTACAGGTTGGATGTGCTGAATATTTTTTCTACTCCACATTAAACACTTCACTATCGAAACCGAAATAAAAAGCATCTATCCTGAATTGCCTCACATCCCCTTTCTGCCCTTTTCAAAATGAACAGCTCCATGTCCCATCCCGGGGCCAAACTCTAAGGCTTCTACCACGTCACTGTCTCTGTCCTCAGTCTGGACGTGATAGAAGCCATGGTACCTGGCCCCTGGGTGAGTCACCAGAGGCGACTCTAAGGCCATAGGAGTAGGGAGAGATGGCAAAGCCACCGGTTGGGAAAGAGCCCACAGACCAAGCAGCAGGCCAGGCAGAGTGGCGAGCAGCTCAGGTTAGGACATAATGAGTCGGCTGAAGAGGGTGGATCTGGGGTGGAGAGTAGAAGAGGTCACCTAGCGACAGAGAAGTTCAAGTACAGAGTCTAGATTTAAGGGGTGAAAAATAAAAAGAAAAGGCAGAAAAGGGCAATGGGACTTGAAAGGAAGGTCCCTGGACAGGCCCCCGAAGGAGGTCAGAGCCCTGAGAGAGCCATGGGAGCGGAGTCAGAGCCTAGCAGGGCACTCACACAGCCACTGGGCCCTGATGGTGCAGCCACTTCTGGCTCAGAGCCACCTAGCTATGCTTTGCATATGATTTGCGTGGTGCTCACTTAATGGCAGGCAGCAGGATGCAGCACAGACCTGGGCACTGTGCTAGGAATTGGAACCACCCCTAACTTGTTCAGTAACGCTCCAGGCCTAAGTTTTCCCATCGGGAATGATGACTCCAGTTCTATACATTCACAGGGTTTTGTGAAAATCAAATGCTGGTCTCCACCTGGAAGCCCCCTGCCTCCACCTTCATGCCTGGCCAACTCCTCTCATCCTCATGTCTCAGCTCAGACTTCACTTCTGGAAAGCCCTCCCGCCTTCCCCTCACTTCTCATCCCCTTCGACCTCAAGTTTGCGAGCCTTCTCTGTGCTGCCACGTCTCCTGGGCTTCTCCTCCCACTCATCACCCTGGATCGTAGCTATTAGCTTAGCTGCTCCTCCACTTGACCATGAGCTCGCTGAGGGCAGTCTCTGCCTCCTTTAGGGCAGCACTCCCCATGCCCAGAATGGGACCTGACATGGAGATGCTATGTTAGATGGATGAATGAATGAATTCATGAATTCTTGGGAAAGAACATTTGTGGTGCTGACGTTCAGGCTCTGTGGGTGGTCCAGAGGCAGGTGTCTGGCAGAAAATCACAAGTGGAGGAAACTGGGACAAAAGCGGGAGCTGGAGGAGAGATCTGATGTAGCTCCTGGGTCCTTAGTGTCTCCACCTCTGGGATGGGGCTTCTTGGGGACCCGGACAAGGAAGGCTTGCTCCAGGGATTACTCCCAGGATAAGGAGGGGACCCATGAGCAAGGCTGAGGCCTTAGAGGAGTCAAGGCCAAGGAAGAACACGATCTTGGAACCTTCAAATCTTGGAGGGGCCAACCCTGAATGAGGGAGCAGAGACGTGCTGTGGAGCCCAGGACAGACCCAGGGCAGGCGGCTGAAAGCTTCAGGGAGGCTGACGGACTCATCAGGCAGAACGGTCTTCTAAGAGCCAAGAAGCAAAGGTAGAACAGGCTGCTTTGGGAAGAGTGAGCCCCTGCCACTGGGTGAACCCAAGGGAGAGGGACACCCCTCACGTTACTTCCAGCCTGCGAGTCCAGGACTGAGAAGAGCCTGGCCATTTCCAGAGCGTGCACCACCCCCTGGAGGAGAGCTGCCCTCACGCCCTGGCATCATCTCCGGTCAGGTCCCAGGGAACTCTGGGTTTCGGAACTCTTCC
>NW_011915000.1:0-1122 GCF_000151845.1 Pteropus vampyrus | reverse complement strand
TACTATTTGATTTCACTTATATGCAGAATCTAAGGAATAAAAAGAATAAACTAATCAAAACAGATTCACAAATATAGAGGACAATCTGGTGATACCAAAGGGGAGGGGGTGGGGAGCTGGGAGAATGGGGTGAAGGGTTAAAGGAGTACAAATTAGTAGCTGATGTATGGCCATGGGGATGGGGAGAACTGCTTAGGGAATGCAGTTAGCATTAATACTTTGGCTAGGTGGAGGGTCAGGAGCAATTGGGGGGATCATTTTACGAACTATATAGATGTCTACCAAAGTACTGTATATTTGAAAGTAATTAAAATAAATTTTCTTAAAAAGGGCTTAGAGAAGTTAAGTAATTGCCCAAAGACATTCAACTGGTCAGTAGGTGATCCGGAATGGGAATCCACTTGACCACTCTAGTTAATTCATTAGTCAAGACTATCAACAGAATCCACTCTTGAATGATGTACAGTTGCCTGAACATTACTAGAGCACAGAAAAAAGTCATAGCAGCTAAGAATCATTAAGGGTTTACTTATTAAGGCCCTACCTACTTTACAAGTATCAATTCATGTCATCCTTCCAACACCAGGAGGTGGAGACTGTGGTTATCCCATTTTATACATGGCACAGACAGGGACATTAATAATAACTCTCAGACCCCAGATATTGTCAAGGATGTGCCGCGTCCTCATTCTACCCTACTGCGTGACAAGGTCCGGAGATGGGGACAGAGGCTTCAAGAACGAGGACGTGGCATGTGTTTAGGGATAATTGGTTTCTTAGAAATGATCCTATTAATAGGGGGAATTTGGATAGCACAAATTCTAGTAAGTGTAAACGCTATACAAATGGATTTCCTCAAAATTGGCTCTGAGGAAAACATAGTAAATTCCCCGCGTATGGAATCAGCTCTAGTCACCCTGACGTGTCCAGAATGCATAAACCCTTTATTTGAACAATTATTAAGGGAAATTCCTTTTGACGCGCCTCTTAAAGATATTATGAATAAATTATAACAAGCTGAATTACTAGAACCAGTTTATACTCCTGTTCCCATGCAGTTAGTAGAAAAATTAGAAAAGAAATAGAGAAATTTACTCATAAGCCTGTGCCTACTATAGAAGG
>NW_011914999.1:0-2324 GCF_000151845.1 Pteropus vampyrus | reverse complement strand
CATATGGTTGGAATCACACGGTATATAGTTTTGCAGATTAGCTACTCTCACTTAGTAACAGTCACTTAAGTTTCCTCCATACTTTTTCATGGTTTAATAGCTCATTTATTTTTAGTGCTGAATAATGTTCCATTGTCTGGATGTACCACAGCTTACCCATTCACCTACTGAAGGACATCTTGGTTGCTTCCGAGTTTTGGCAATTATGAATAAAGCTGCTATAATCATCCATATGCTGGTTTTGTATGGACGTTTAGGTGTTTTTTTTTGTTTTTTCCGATTCATTTGGGTAAATACCAAGGAACATTCTGGATTTATTTTGATATCAGAACTTGCTAATGGATTAGCGAAGTGTAAGAAAAATAGAGAAGGACAAGACCTTGGAAAAAGCAGTTTGGGGGAAGAATTTCAAAAGTTGAATCTTGGATATGTTAACGGAGGGAGGTCCATTAAATAAATATCCAAGTGGGGAAATTAAGTAAGCAGTTATGAGTCTGGAGTCCAGGAGAGACTTTTGGTAGAGACATAAAGTAAGGAATCATTGGTACATGGATTAACTTAAAGCCAGGATGTCTGATGAGATCACCAAGAGAGTGAGTACAGGTAGTGAAGAGGATCAAGCACTGAGCCCTGGGATTCTCCAATGTTAAGAGGAAGGCAAGAAGAAAGAAACCAGCAAGGACCTGAGAAGGAGCAACAAGTAAATAGGAGGAAAAAACAAGAGAATGGGATGTGCCACAAGCCAGCTGAAGAAACTGTATTAAGGAGGAGGGGGTGACTGGCTGTGGCAAATGCAGGTGAGAGGTCCAGTAAGATGGGAACTTGGAATTGACCAAGGATTTAGCAATATGGAGGTCAGTGACCTGACCTCGAACAAGAACTATTTTGCAGTGGAAGAGAAAGAAAAACTGAAGTAGATTTAAGAAATGCATTCTCTGTGGGAGTGATATCTCTTCTGATGGAGGTAAAGTCGATTCTTGGGGAATGAAAAAACCTTGCTCTTTTAATGTATAAATCATAGATAAATAGATAGTGCATAATCAACTATACATTACATTTGTGATATTAATGTGTCATGGGTTATGGGAGATTTTTTTTTTTAAGGCGAAAAAGATTCCTTAGGGAGACAATAATGGAAAAAGACAGCTTGAGAAACACTAGTGCAAGAGACCAGTGAGGAAAGGAATTAGAGACAGAGAAGATAAACAATATTCTGATGAGTTTTGCTATAAAGGGACTGAAGAAATGGAGCAGTAGCTGGTGGACAAATAGGGGTTAAGAGAAGCATCTCTAAAATATTTAATAATAATATAAATATAATGCTTATATAAAGTGCTTATTAGGGGCCAAATACTGCTCCTAAACCTTTACAACCGTTAATTCAGTTATTTCTTCCAAAAACTGAGGCAAGCATCATCACTGCCCTGCTTTTGTAGTTGGGGAAGCATAAAGAGGTTAAGGAACTTGCCTGCCCAAGATCATGCAGCCAGGAAGTGTTGGACCTGAAGCTTAATTAAATGAAGGCAGTCTGGATCCTGAATCAACATTTAACATTTATCCTAGATCCTTTCATATCGTTGGATTTCATTCTCTATATTTCGTACACAAAAATATATACAATCATGCATTGTCGAAAATTAATATTTGGCATTTCTCTCCTAAAATATGCTGTGGGGAATACCCTCTAGGATATATTCTTATCTCCTTCATCTTTGGGTCTTTCTCTCTAGGGAGATCTCCACTCTGCTCCAGCTGTCAGCTTCCCAGACCCTAATTCTTTTGATTTTATCATCACAGTGATTTACTTACCTTTGACCATCCAAATTCCAAGTTCAGTGGAGGAGGGGGGAATCCTACCTTTCTCCTTTCAAAGGTCCATCAAGGCTAATCAGAGTGATATTCATCAGAATAGCTCCTCCCCTGGAATTCAGAAACACAGCCAACCATTTTATTTGTTAAATTATCATTTTTGCCGCTGCATAAGACTCTCAACCACCCCTCCCTTCCCAGTAGCAAGCATTTCCTCCCACAGACAATAGCTGTATGAACATAGCCCAAAAGCAGTTTGGGGAAAATTCAAGTGAAAAAAAAAAATCCTTTGCCTTAATCAGATGAATTTTTCAGGGAAAACTGTATTTGATGACTAAATTATTTGTACAATTATCTTAATTCTGCAGTTAATTTAATAGGTTTATACCAAGTGAGAGGCAAAATTGTTCAATTCTGGGAGATGAACTTTAACCAGCAGTTAGGGTGCATCTGTCCATGACAAATTATTTAAATTAGGGCCCAATTTGGGAGCAAGGACATTTTTTTTTTCCTGA
>NW_011914998.1:0-1206 GCF_000151845.1 Pteropus vampyrus | reverse complement strand
TCATTCCCATTTCGTAGATGAGGATTTATCCAAGGTCACGAGTTCACATAGTGGCCGAGCTGGGAATCGAATCCAGAGAACATCTGTGCTTTTAACTATTTATGTGGCTTTGCACCAAAATCAGTGATTCATTCTGACTGGGTGTTTTAAGGAAAACCTTGCAGGAAAAGGTGATATTTTGAGCTGAGCAGAAGAGAGAGAAAGAATGGAAGAGTGATCCCAGTTTAGAAAACAGCACTCGCTAAGGCGCAGAGGCGTGAGAGATGCCATGTCCGTAGGGTGGTGAGTCAATGGGAGAGTCTGGAGTAAAGGTTTCCTGCGAGGAGGTGGCGGGCGCCGTGGCTGAGGTGGGAGTTCCGTGTCCACCGAGCTACTGTAAGGAGCTCAGAGTTGGTCCCGGGTGCAGGAGGGAGGCCCTGAAGATTTCTGAGGACGATAGTAGCATGGTTCTGGCAACGGCCATGCTTGACCTTTACTGGATCAGCAGGGTTTTGAGAAGGAGAAAAGGATTCTGGGAAGATGGTGGCAGAAGTGGCATATTTCTGAATCTTTCGGAATCCCCACATATCCGAGCAACTAGACAGTAAAAGCAAAAACCTCATCAACGCTCTTTGGAATACAGACTGTGTTAAAATCAGCAGACCACGTGGGGTCTCTCCTGAACCTCTGGGCTCTCTGCCTCCCCCACTCTACCGTCCAAGTCCGGCGTGGGGTCTCACTGCCGCGATGCTGATGCGGTAGCCTTATAAGTTTCAAATGGAAGCAGGTAGTGACAATCTTCAATAGCGCGGATTGGTGTGACAGCAGCATTTTTGTGGGAAGAATCAGAAAAAAGCAGGTAGGCATTTGTCATATCTGGGAACAAAAGTGTCCCATTATAGCCAACAGATATTCACTGGGAAATGTCACAGGCAGAATTGAAAAAGCAACAGAAAGTAAAGGACGGAGGGAGGGCGGGACGGAAGGAAGGAAGGAAGGAAGGAAGGAAGGAAGGAAGGAAGGAAGGAAGGAAGGAAGGAAGGAAGGAAGGAAGGAAGGAAGGAAGGAAGGAAGGAAGGAAAAAGAGGCACTGGATCTTATTTTCTGTGCATCTTACTAGCTGCACGTATGTAATTCTCGGAAGCCTTAATTTTCTCATATGTAAAATGGGGATACCAGTGCCACCCTTCCCAGGGTTGACGTATGAATTAAACAAGCCCATATCCC
>NW_011914996.1:0-976 GCF_000151845.1 Pteropus vampyrus | reverse complement strand
TGAGGACAGAATGCTAAGTGAAATAAGCCAGTCACAAAAAGACATACTGTATAATTCCACTTGTGTGAGGTACAAGTGTAGTGTAGTCAAATTCATAGAGGCAGAAAGTAGAATGGTGGTTGCCAGGGGCTGGGAGAGAGGAGAATGGGGCACTAATGTTTAATAGGTACAGATTTCAGTTTAGGATGATGAAAAAGCTCTAGAGATGGATGGTGGTAACACTTGTACTTAATGTATGAATGCACTTAATGGCACTGAACTGCACACTTTAAAATGATAAAAATGGTAACTTTTATGTTATGTATATTTTAGCATGCACACACACACACACACACACACACACACACACACACACAATCTGCACAGGCTTTTCTAGCACAGCAAGTCTGGGAGATTACTTTGTCATTGCAAATGCTTATTTCCTATTCCTTTGCCTCTAGCTTATCCTTCACTCTTTCCCCTGGCATCACCATCTCAAGGCATCCGTTTAGACAGGGACGTGGCTAGAACTGGGAAGGACCCAACATGCCCTGAAGGATAAGGAAGGACAACAGGAATGGGAGGCAGAAAGTTTCAGCTAGAAGAGCTTGTGGAATAATTTCCCCCCAAGCCATAATACCCCCCTCTCCTGCCTTTCCATGCTCTGCACCAGTCAGTGTCACCTTGGCATATAAGAATAGTAGTGCTTAGGTGAGGTGACTTGCAGACTCTCTTAGGTTTCTGACACCACACTTCCCCATCAGTAGGCGGCCCAGCTTTCTCTCCATCACGGAGCTGCCACATCTGACATCAAGCAGCCTGGGGGCACCTCATTTTCAACCTCATTGCAGGGTTAGGGAAAACTGGAGCCCGCAGCCTTCCTCCTAGAGACTAAGTGTGGTGGTCTAGGAGTTCAAAGGTCAAGAAGGAAAAGAATGGCAGGTTCTCAGGGACCTGGTGCTCTCCTGGAAGCCATCTGCTGCCACCTGAGGTCTGA
>NW_011914995.1:0-2951 GCF_000151845.1 Pteropus vampyrus | reverse complement strand
CATCTAACCGATTTTCGTGAACTGCTTTTTCGCTTTCATAGAGTGAAAAGGAACTTCAGAATGAAAATCAAGACACATAAGAGGAGGCACACACAAAAAATGTAGCAATTGGACATTAGGGTTTCTGAAGGAAGAAAACCTTGATTGGGCCCACTTGTGGTCAGCTCAGCGTGTTTGAGCTCACTCTATTGCTTGACTTACAAGAACACAAGATTGATGTCAGAGCAAGAGTAGGCGGGTAGCCTCAGCCAGTGTGGGAATCTGGAGCCTCCATCACCTCCAATGAGAAGGGTCTGGAAATCTGTGTGCAAGGTGCCCTGTCTCCCTACCCAGCTCCATCCAAGAGGAGGCTCAGAACCCTTGTCAGGGGAGCAGACATCAAAGGTCACCCAGTGACTGCCTCAGCTTGGAGGCAGACACTAGGAAGGACCCCAAAGTTTTCTTCCTTAAGTGAGAGCAGGAGGCACTTTTACTTGGAGCCCCCACCCCAGCATCCCTGAGCCTGCTCCATGGCTGTGACGCATGCATTCTTCCTCTCTGTCCCAGCACAGACAGATCCAAAAGTCCCAACAGCAAAAAATAAAATAAAAATAAAATCTCTCTCCCTTGTTCTCAGTGCACATCTGGAAGAAACTGACATTGCCAAAGGGAACTTTCCTGAAAGTCAGGAGAAACCAAAAGGAAAATAAAGAGCGTGCCCCATGGTTTTTTTTTTTTTTTTTTTAAGTTTAGTTTACTAATAGAATTTTGTTTTTTTCGTTTTTTGGTTTTTTGTCATTTTTCCTTCTATTTCTTTGTCCTTCCCTAGGGGGAGTTTGTCTAGGAATTCAGTTTCGTAGATGTTCAGAGGTGAAAATAGGTGACCTGTGGGGTCGGTCCTCATTCTGGAAAAACACTGCCATGCTCACACTTCTTCAGGTCCCCAGCAACATGGAAATGTGGAGACGCCCTCACTCCCCTCTGCAGCTAGGAGGTAGGGCAAAGGTTACCCTATACAAACACCCTGTTTTCCCTGCTCAGATGCTTAACCTGTTGAAGTTCTTTCTGGTTCTGAGACTACTAAGTTTTTCCTTCTTGAATTTTTTTTTTTTTCCCCTAATTCTTGTGAGCATGTGGAGTTGGAAGCTAAAGGGCCACGAAAATGGCCTAGAAAAGCTCTTACAGAGAATTTGTTAGAGTGAGTAGAAATATTGTGATTGGTGAGGGGCCAGATGGGATAGGATAGCACAAATTTACAGGGGAACCCATCAGCCCTTTTTACTGCCGACATTTATTAAGTTTGCTATTATAAATTCTTTAGACGCATGAATTTTCTTCATCTTCCCAACACCCAAAGAACTAGGTTCTCTTATAAACCAGTGTACTGGAAGGCTTGGCGAGAGGGTCACTTGCCTGAGTGTCTCACAGCCTGGGAGCTATGGAGCTGTGTCATGGAGCAGGTCAAATCCATTCTCCAGCAGCACCAGGCAGTCTGGAAGCAGAGAAGCAGACTGATTAGGTGGCTATTGCGTGTGGTTAGGAGGATGCTGGAGAGAGATGTGTTGAAGTGACTAAGTCAGCCCACAATAGTGTGTTAAGAGCAGAATAGGAGGCTTACAGTCCTGACAGCTGGGTGTGAGAGCCACATGGGAGTTCCTGCCAATGTCTTGGGACTTGAGTGCTTGCCTTGCCTTCCAGCCCAGGCGATCATGCAGGTCAAAGGTGGACATGCTGTGAATTAAAAGGTGGCACACATGTAACATGTTATAGGACCCTGGTTGTGTCATGCAGCTGCTTGGAGGGAGGGGTTGGGGACTGGGTGACCCCACAAAAAAAGTGAAGAGCAGCAGGAGGGAGGGAGTGGAGAGGTGGAAGCTGGAGCTAGAGAATATGATCCCCAGTCTATGTTCATACCACCCAGAATGTGCCCGATCTCACCTGAAGCCAAGCACAGTTGGGCCTGGTTAGCACTTGGATGGGAAAGTATAAAATCCAAGGGCTTGCAGACCAGAACTTTTATGCCGTTTCCACTGGATATTCGGCTTGAAAAGCAGGACCTCTAGGAAGACCCTGTGTCCTTTGGAAGTCAGGCCCCCTTCCTGTCAGGGAGAATCAAAGCTGTTGGGCAGCATTTCCACACCCACAAGCTGCCCGGTCAGCCCCTCCCTCATCTCTCTAAACCCTAAGGAGGGACTTGACCTTCCTGTTCAAGGCTAATCCCTCCACAGGTGCCTGAACAGTCTCCTCCAAGGAACTTTCTCACGTTTTCAACCTCTCCCTTTTGTGTTGTAAACAAACAGCACAAAAGAGTGGCAAAAAATTATATTTAATGCATAATATTGAGATAACTGTTTGAGATGTTGGGAAAAATATATTTAGACCTGTTACTCTGGGCACACACCAGTAAATTCCAGGTGGGTTAAAGAATTATTTTAGAAAAATTTAAGTTGTAGGTTCCTCCATACATAGGAAGACTTGAAGAAAATAAACTTACTATTACTTACCTGTAGGAAAGATAACTTTCTAATCAATTAAAGAGATCACAAAGAGAAAGGATGGATTATATGCATATTTTCAAAACTTCTTTATAAAGAAATTTTGTCAAGAAACAAAAGGAATTGCAAACAAGAGTCTGGGAAAATATGAGATAAAGGTATCAATATATTAATAGGAAGAGCTTACATGAATCGGTAAGAAAAAAAACAAATGGGCAAAGGATATGAACCAAACAGTTTGCAGAAGAGGATGTAGAAATGAAATAAATGCAAATAGTGTCAGCTTATGCTATTAAATTGGCCAAAAATAAAGTTTACTCTTTATATTGGCATGCATGTGGAAGAACTTAGCATATTCTTGTATGGTCACTAAAGTGTACATTGATATCGCTCATGGCAAATCCGGTCACGAAATATGTAGCAGAGGCCATGAAGTGGTTCATTTCTTCTGGGAAATATTTTTTTTTGGGGAAGAAA
>NW_011914994.1:0-1157 GCF_000151845.1 Pteropus vampyrus | reverse complement strand
CGCTGGAGGGCCTCGTTCGCTCTCACAGACCCACGACTTTATCCTCAGCACCGTTGCCAGCTGACACGCCACATTTCCGCTTTAGCACGCATTACAGCTAAAGTCTATATTCATAATTGATTACTATTTTCTTTATTATGTAAAGAGAATACAATGAACATAAGATAACTTTCAGTTGCTGTATCTATCCTTAGCAGTTCTTTGCTAGACTACATCTATGCTAGCAAACAAGATACCTCTCTTAATTAACTAGGAAAAAAAATAGGGAATCATCTCTCCTGTGAATTATTTTCTCTCACAGAAAAGGATGAGCCTCCGGTTAGCAAGGCCGGGCAGGATGTGGTTTTGCGCCTGCCCACCGACGCGGTGACTTTGGATGGCCGTGAAAGCACAGACGACCATGCCATCGTCCAGTATGAATGGGTGCTGCTGCGGGGGGACCCATCAGTGGACATGAAGGTAATTCATGTTGCCGTTTTAACAGAAACTAAGGTTTCACTGACGTGGTCTTTAGTAATCTCCTTCCACTTATGTTCCCAAAATGTCTGTGAGATAGCAGAAGAGGTATGAAATGGAGGAAGTATAGAAGTGATTGTCAAAAAAAAACAACCAAAAACGGTTTATTCTATAAATTTGGTTTTCTACTGAGTAAACGGTGATCCTGATATTTACGTTAAAGCTTACTCTCGTTCTTGCTTTTTTGTTGACTTCTCCAAAATACAAAAATGCTTCAAGGAAAAAGGCTCAGATTACTTTTAAACATTTTTATTTCTTTTCTTAGTCCAAGATCCAGATAGAAAGTTTGAAAATTACAAGAGTGTAACAAGGAAAACAACAACAGAACCAACCTATTCTTCACGTGACCCAGAAAGCAACCGTCTTACCGAGCAGTTAGGCCTGCTTGAGATCGCTGAACAAGTGCGGGAGGGGTAGCACGAGGGGCTCCCAGTCCCCGGCTCAGCACTGGTTTTCATCAGGCGTCTCTGGGCCCAGCTGGCGTCTCTGGGCCCAGCGGGCATCTCTGCAGATGAGAAGGAGCAACTTAGCAGCAGCTGCCGGCACACAGAAAGTCTTGAATCATGAGGCAAGCGGCTTTTTATTACACCAGCCAGGACCCTTTCTAGTTAGTATTTTCTGGCTAGGTAAATGTCAGCCAA
>NW_011914993.1:0-627 GCF_000151845.1 Pteropus vampyrus | reverse complement strand
TACAATAATATCTGCAAATAATGATTGGGGTTTTTTCTTCATATTTTAATATTTATTTTAAAAAATATACACTTATTTGTGGTGGTGGTGATCTTTCGGTGCTGGCTGGTTAAGTTTCTAGTACAGTACTGATAATGGTTTCTACTGGTTTTAGCTGGCTAAAATTTCTAGTATAGTGATGAAGTTGACTTATAATTTTTCTTTTTTGGTATTGCTCTTGTCTAATTTTGATGTCCAGGTTATGGAATAAGTTAGGGAGTGTTCTCTCTCTCTCCAGCTCCTCCAGCTCCTCCTTCCCTCTCCCCTCCCCTCCCATCCCGTCCCCCCGCCCCCCCCCCCCCAACCCCCGCGCACTGCGTCCTCTCCCCATTCTCTTGAAAGAGAAGGAAAAGCTTTAAGCTTTATCTGTTCCTGGAAAATTGGATCGAGCTTGCCTATAAAATTATCTGAACTTTGTATTTCCTAGAAAGAGAAAATATAGGTATGGATTGAATGATAATGAAAATGAAAATGATACCCTTTCTCTGTCAAGTGTTTTATTCATGTAAATTGCAAATTTGCCCTTCGCACTGCAGTTTTCAGACTAGTGACTTGACGTCACTCATAGGAGATCAGGTATATTGTTCA
>NW_011914992.1:0-2560 GCF_000151845.1 Pteropus vampyrus | reverse complement strand
TAAAAATAAAAATCGATTTGCAGCTTCATAGGAGAGGCTGAAGGCAGAACATTGCTGTGGTTAAATGCGTGACTGGAGTCAGACTGCTCCATCTGGAGTTCTGAGAGAGTCTTACGAGCTGTGTGACGTTGGATGAGTTGCTTAACCTCTCTTTGCCTCCATTCCTCTTCTGTAAAATTAGGGGTAGCGTATCATCTACTTCTGGGTTGTTATGAAGATGACATGAGAATATTTGTAAATCATTTAGAATAGTGCCTAGTATAGTAATAAGCATGTGTTAATCATATTTTAAAGACTAAGCATTCAATTTATTTGCTGAAGAAGCAGATCTTGTCAGATCAATTTGATTATCTTTGAGAGAAACAGGTAAGTGATTTGTGAGGTACTTTTCCACGGCATTCTCATTATCAGGCTAGGAAAATGCAGCCTTAACCACATAGGTGAAGAGTCTAGAGAAAAGATGGGCTGAGTAGAGATGCGCCGACACCACAGGGCTGAATCGTGGTTGGTCCTGAGGCTAAGAATCACCACCGCCATTCCGCTCAGTCCCTTGGTGAGTGACACACAAACCTACCGAGAAAGTGCTCAGTGCAGATATGTAGAGAAGGATTAATTTAGGATGGGCTGTTAACACAAAAAGAGACATTAAAGTTTCAATAATCTAAAACATTAGACAAAATGATTCTATAAAAACAGCATAAGGTCAATAGCCATGAAGTAAAATAAAACCACACACACACACACTAAACACAGAGGGAGTGACTGGATTGCACAATTCTAGTCAGCTGGGACCCATAATCACTCTGGAAGTGCAGGCAGGGTACTGCGATGAATGTCACCACAGTAGGAAGCCTCCATTCTGCCCTAGCACATAATCAAAAGCACACAACATGCAGTGCCAGAAAACAAGCATTAAGCCCATTTTCTGAATGCATCAGGATGCCAAAGGTCCTATGTCCGATCATCATTCATAAAGCGTGGCTGAGGAAGCTGGCCCCGAAAGGAAGGAAAACAGTGTATGAGGAAATACCGAAGGTAGTTATTCTGTCTGGAGAAGAGAAAGCTGAAATGGTACTAAATATCGTTGAGAACGAAAGAATTTTTTTTCCCCTCAGTATCATGCCTGTAGGAAATTGAGAAAATAGAACCAATGAAATTCATTACAGTCATAAAATCCTTTTACTTGTGGACAGATGATTATGTCAATGTGCTATGAAAATGAAAGCCTTATATAACTCTAAGGGGGGAGGTCTCAAGATTTCTGCCCCATAGCAAATGTAGATGCCAGAGCACATATGCTCAGGGCAAAAAAATGACAGTTGGTTTATGGTTTTCAGTGAATTCTGCTTATTCTTTATATCACTTGTCTCAGAATGTGGGAGCCATTTGTTTCATGTAATACGAAGCCAGTGCATTTAACTGTAGCACATTAATAGTCATGAACAGTAGAAAGTTTGAGAGTAATAAGGAATACAGTGGCCAGCTTTAAAAGCTTTGCTGTTTTAGTCATTTGATATTAAATATAATTATACTTTGGGATACTTCGAAATCTTAACAAAAATCACCTATTATCATTTACTGAAATCACACACACTGCTTCTCATTCAGTAGCTTAGCAGAGCTTGGTTGCCTGGGTTAGCAAATTAGTGTTCTTAGGTGTGTGTACTATTACAAAAAGAATCTGCCACTTCAGCACAAGGGTTCGTGAAACCGTTCTATTAAAAACCAAAAGGTAGTGATTAAGACTCTATTACATTCATGTAATAGAACGTACACTTGCTTCATAGCACCCATCACAGGCTTGGTTCCACATAGCTAATTCACAAATATACAAACAGTCCCTGCTTTCGGCTATTATTCTTCCTTTAGTGAGAAGCCTGCTCTTCCACCTCTTTCCGGGAGGTGAAGGTTATCGCACAAATTGCATTCAACTTTCGTTTCCTCTTTTCAGACCAGTTTTCTCAGTAAAAATAGTGCCCCCTTCCCTGTTTCAATTTAGATTAAAACAACAACAACAAAAGGCTTTCAGGAATCATCACCATTAACAATTGCTGACCTCTCACTACGCACAAGGGTATTTACTGTGGGGGACGCAAAGGGCTACATCAGATAACTCCCCTGTCGGCATTTAAATGGAGACAAAGTAGCAGTGAATACCAAGTAGACAGAAAATACAGCAAGCTCGACGAGAAGGTGCAATTTGGAAAGATCTCATAATCTTGACCCTTAACCTGATCCTTGAAGGTTGAATTTAGACAGGGGAAATGGGATGGGCAAAAGTACATCAATGGGAATGGGCAAATCCATTGAGGGAGGTGATTAGGCCAATTTAGTGTAAGAGTATTTTGTTGGAAAGTAATAAAACATCCTGAAGAGGTAGCTATAGAACAGACTACAGATCTTACAAGAAAGCCCAGTCAGCGATGGGGAAACGGTAAAGATTTCTGAACAGGAGTGTGACCAACTTGGTTGTTTTCTCTTTAATCTAGCTGCAGTGCACGGATGTGTAAGCTGGATGAAGGAGAACCAAATTAGATGAGAGTGTGGAAAAAGACATGAA
>NW_011914991.1:0-3031 GCF_000151845.1 Pteropus vampyrus | reverse complement strand
TAGCACTGATCTAGCCAGAGAGGGGGAAATGATTCCACAGGAGCAAGTGGAGAGAATTACTGATGTGATGTCCTTGATTGGACGACCATGGATGGCACTAGTACACAAGGAAAAGGACTGGTCTTAGCTAGTTGAGGACAGTCCATCTCAAGGGGGAGTGTGGGGATGCCATAGTCCATCAAGTCTAAGTTGCTGTCAAATATAAGACATCCACGTACAGAGGACAAACAATGCCAATTAAAATATTGATTGTAAGAAACATTCTAATTTCAGAGATGTTAACGTATGATTTAGCAAAGATGCATCTTAGAATTGATAAAACACAGTGTATATATGTACACTAATGGTGGTGGGTAGGTAGTTGTGGGGGTCAGAGCTGTGAAGATCTCTTTCTAATGCTTCCATTTTCTCAGTGATGTAGAAAGAAAGTGGTCAGTTGAGAGTGAAGATGTGGGCAAAGTGGCTGGAGGGTTGAAGAGAAAGGAGAGGGTACTAAGCAGTCTTCTGGAGAAGGGACAGTGGGAGGTCTAGGGAAGCCGGGAGTCCATCTAAGGTTAGTGGTCATAAATTCAAAGTGAGAGCAGCCAGCACTCTGTGTGTTTCTCCAGCCATGTTCAGGTTCACAGACGCTGAGTAGGTGAACAGTTGGACTTATCCTGGCTTGAGGTTTTGCAAAGTGAGTAAGTATGATGGAGAAGGTGCAGGCGAGGGAGAGCTCATGATAGTCAGGGAATTACTGCCAGGTACACAGGGAGGTGAGTGTGATGGGGGTGAGGCGCAGTGGACGGAGGCAGGATCGAGGGGTGGAAGTCCCCAGCTACGGCCTGGATAAGTGTAGGCAGAATCAAGAACAGCCCCAAGGACTGAACCCCGGGGCACTCCAAGGCTTAGATACTGAGCAAAGAGAATAAACCAGCGAAGGCCCACGAGGAGGAGCAGCCTGTGTGGCGGGAGACAAACCAGGAGAATGTAGTGTTATTTCCTTAATCCTCACAACAATCCTATCAAGTAGGTGCTAGTATTATCCCTATTTTACAGATGAGGAAACAGGCACAGAGAGGTTAAGTAACTTGGTCAAAGCCACACAGCAAGTAAGTGGCAGAGCAGAGTCTGACGCAGGCAATCTGATTCCGGAGTCTGTGCTGTAACCACGTTACGCTGCTGCTTTCGACGTGCAAATGAACGTGGGCACATGCATGTATCTCTACTTACACTCAGGCCCTGTTCGATAGGTGCGTTCTTTGCTTAGGTCTGTGGTGGAGCCGTCTGTGTCTGTGTTAAGCATGGTTATGTATGTCTGCTCAAATCCGTGCAGCTGATGGTGTATATGTATGTGGATATCCGCACACGTGGGTGTCTGTGTCCAAGTGGTGTGTGGATTACCACATGTATGATGTATGAAGTGTATGCCCACATCCATTTGGCCATTCGCCTGCAGACAGATGTTCGTAAGCACGTATGCACGTGTCACTCTTTAAGCACGTCCATGCCTGTGTTTGTGTTGCTAGGCTAATACTGATAGCCTACATGTGGAACTATCTGGCATGTCCCTAGAGGGCCTGACCCCTTCCGTTCCTCCCTCCTCCAGTTGTGTGAACCCTTGGCAATCCCAGCCCTGGACGAACTCTATCTTGTGCCTTCTCTGAGTCAGCCAGCTGAGTCTGCTGGAAACAGTTACGCTGACCAGTTACTCTTTAAATTCATGACCGCAAAGCCCAAGAGGGCACTCAGCACTGCCCGGTCCTGTAATAGTTCTCAAGCGGGCCCGCTTCCCCCTCTCCGTAGAGACAATTGCACATCTTCCATCTTTTCACCTCATGCCTCATTTCTCTCTCAGCCGATGACATCACCTCTTGCTTCATTCAGAAAACAGGAGCCTTCAGACATGGAAGCCCTCACTCCCCACCATGAAACCCACAAACCCAGGCACACGCCTGTGCCTTCTGCCACGCTCCTGATACGACCGTGGGCACGATCCGCGTACTCTCAGGGCCAGGCCTCTGCGGTTATCTGAATCTGTCACATGCTGCGTATCTTCCTGTTGCCTTTCTCGATCCACTGCTTTCTGTTCTCTACGCTGCTCTGTGCCCCCGGAGGACGACTGGATGGATACCCGCCCTCTGGCTCTGGCTCCGTGGGTTTCGGCCAATGGGGAGCAGTGGCAGAAGACAGGAGGGTGATGAGAGTGAGGTCAGAGTCTTCCTTCCCTCAGTTTCCTCTCTGTGGGTTGCCGTGGACGGGCTCTATCTCCAGAGTGAAAGTGACAGCTCCTGTCAGGTGGCCTTCTCCACAAAGCCTCTCTGTCCACGTTCTTGACACTGCTCCTACCCCTCACAACCTCAGGCCCAGGATACCACGCTTTTCCTTGTGGGTTCCCGGAATCCTGTCCACATGTTTGTAAACAGTTTCTTTATTAGGCCTGCTCCAATTGACTCCCTTCGCGGTGGCCCTGTTTCCTGGGGTGGGGGGGCGGGGGGGGCCCTGCCAGAACCACACGCCCCCCCGTCCTCTCACCGACTTAGCATCTTCGGTCCTGTCATTGCTTTCTCTTTTCTACTGGGTCGTTTCTATCAGCCTGAAAACACACTCTCGTATCTCCTATCTTTAAAAAATTCCTCCCTTCACCCCACGCCCTTCTTCAGTCCCCACCCCATTTCTCTATTCCCTTCTACAGCCAAATTTCCCTAAAGAGGTGTCTATACTTGCTGTCTTCATTCTTCACCTCCCATTCACTCTTCAGCCTTTTGCCCCCACATTCCAGTGAAATTGCCCTTAGTGAGGTCACCACCAGCAGCCATGGAACGAAATCCAGGGGGCGCTTTCCTATCCTTGGTTTACGCAGCCTCCCAGCACACTTTCTGGGTTCTTAGGACCTGGGGTCGTCCTGCCTCACTGGCCACTCCAACGCAGTCGACTTTGTCTGCTTCTCTGCTTCTACCCCTCTCTCAATGTGGGAGACCTCAGGGCAGCGGTGAGATTTTAAAATATGCCTACAATATTCTTCCCTTTGGTGGAGCCTAATTTCCTCTGA
>NW_011914990.1:0-2316 GCF_000151845.1 Pteropus vampyrus | reverse complement strand
CTTGAATGCTGTCTTAGGTTAGATTCCCTGGAAGCTGAGAATGAGATGGAGATTTCTGTGTACATGATTTAATGAGGGAAGACTCACAGGAGAGGGGAGTGAAAGAGGCAGGGCTGGGTGGGGAGGTATTCGAGCAAGGATGCGGTCTTACCTGGTGCCTGTTTCAGCCTCATCCCACAGGCACTCTGGAGCCTGGCTTTGTACCACAGAGTTGGTTCCTCTTGGGGGCAAGAGAGGGTGGGTCAGTGTCATCAGCCATGGGTTGGGCTTCCTGGGTTGAGGCAGGGGTGGGGATTTGACCTCTGGAACAATGTGGCTTCTTTTGGTTGCAATGCTCTGAGACAGTAATGAGCCAATACAGCACCTAAGGGTGGGTGCATCTGCCCAACGAAGGGATCTGGGCTGTGCATCAAAAGTGTCTACAACAGATAGGAAAACAACATTTTTATTTTTACTAACTTTAAACTGAAATTTAGCATTTTCTTCAATTATAGAAATAGGCAATAAGCTACAGCAGTATTGGCAATATCTGTGACTTTGTCACCGATAGAAATCACATGTATTTTTATGTCATTTTACTACTGTTGTGGGTATTCTTGAAATAGCCTTTATGCTAATCTATACTTTAAAATTATAGTAGTTAATAGACCTGCTAGATATTTTGTTTAATGTGTTAATAAAGGACATATTATAAGTTTGTTCTTTTAAGTATTTTGATAACAGTGTGTCAGTATAATTCCATCCCTTTGTAATCCTATGTCTTTTACGCATTTTAAAACATTATTATGAGAAGGGATCTATAGGCATCACCAGATGCCAAAGGGGTTTGTGACACAAAAGAAGCTAAGTACCCTGTTCTGGGGCCTTAGCCTCTTTTGCATTTTACCAGGACCAGGAAAATAAGAAGAAATAGAGGATCACAGGGGAGGTTTTTATGGGCCAGGCCTGGAAATGGCATACATCACATCTTCCCACAATGCATTGACCTGGACTCAGTCACCTGACCACATCTAGCTGAAAGGGAAGCTGGGAAATGTAGTCTATCTGTGTGTCCAGAAAAAAGGAAACGATCTGGGAAATGCACAGCTGTCTGGGCCACAGGGCTCAACAAATATTCACTGACAGCCTGAGTGAATGAATGCTCTGTCCAGGGTGTCTCTTGGTCGGTTAGGGAGAAGGGGCAGAGGGCTGGTTCTCTGGAGGGATCCTGAGTCTCTGCCATGTTGTCTCCTTAGGACAAGCCATGCCAAGGCCAAAGCTGAGGCCGCAGAACAGGCTGCCCTGGCCGCCAACCAAGAGTCCAACATTGCCCGCACTTTGGCCAGGGAGCTGGCTCCAGACTTCTACCAGCCAGGTAGGGCCAGCCATGGAGGGGACAGGCAGGACAAGGTGGGGGGAGGTGACCAGTGGTAGACCGGTCCCACTCAGGCTGTCTCTTCTCTCTGGGAAATGAGGCTGAAGAGTAAGTGGACCTTCCATTTTTGATACAGAACTTGTTCTTGGATAGAGTGGAGGGAGTCCCTTGGGGTGGGATATTGGTGTTCTCTGCATGAAGGGTTTTAAGATAAGTGGCATGATTAGGTTTGTTTTCTAAACATTATTCTGGCTGCAGCAAGGAGACCAAAGGTAGCCAGACTAGGTGGAAGAGCTTGGAGCACAGAACTGTGCCTGGAAGGGCAAGTCACTTCTGGTCCCAGCGCTCCCCCTGCTGATCCCAGGAAGAGCTGACACTGGCTGGCTGCCTCTGTCACTGTGACAGGCACTGAGCTCAGCATTTTACGTGCATTTTTTTTCCCCTACCAAATTAATCCTTCTATTAGTATTTATGAAATAGGTATGATTAGCCCCATTTTTCAGATGAGGGAATGGAAAGAGTCCAGTGGCACCGTGAAGAGCGTGAAGTCTGGAGCCAGACTCCCTGGGTGCTAGTCCTGGCTCTGCCCTTTGTCAGCTGGGTGACTTTGGGTAAGCCTCCCATGCTTCATCTGTAAAATGGAGGTTAATCGCATGGTCCTTTCGGGATATTAAAACTATTAAATGAGTTGATATTTGGAAACTGCTTAGAACAGTGTTTGGCACATTGTAGATGGCTGAGTAAATAAATGGTTGAGAGAAAAAAAAAAGAGGCTCAGTGAGGTTAAGCAGCTCGCCCATGATCAGTAGCGGAACCCGGGTTCTAACCCATCCTCCCGGTGTTGTCCGTGGCAGGTCCGGAATACCAGAAGCGCCGGCTGCTCCAGGAGATCCTGGAGAACTCGGTAAAGCGCTGCTGGCGCCCCCCGACCGGGGCCCTGGCGCCGCCGGCCTCCCGCATGA
>NW_011914989.1:0-2927 GCF_000151845.1 Pteropus vampyrus | reverse complement strand
TCATAATATGATTCTATTTATAGGAATGTCCAGAATATGCAAATATAGAGAGACAGAAAGTAGATTAGTGTTGCCTAGGGCTAGGGATTGGGAGGCGGGGATGATGGCTAGAGGGTACAGAGTTTCTTTTTGGGGTGATGAAAATGTTCTAAAATGAATTATATTGATAGTCACACAACTCTGTGAATACACTGTAAAAGTTGAATTGTACATGTTTAAATGAGTGAATTGTATGGCAAATGAATTAGCTCTCAATCAAGCTGTTAAAAGTAAAAATAAAAAGGTGAGGTTATACTATTAAAAATAATATTAAAACAAAGACCAAGCTATTGTAAACAGAGCTCTGGAGTAAGCAGTGTGAAGACATAAATTTCCCTCTATGCCCACCGTGCCCCCCACCCCCCCCGCCCCCACCCCCCCGTATTCTGCAGACCCCCATGCAAGCAACCCAGCCCAGACCCTGCACGCGAGGCATTCGCATTCTTCTTCCCTCTCAACCTGCTTCCCTGCTTTAACTGGCAGGAACCACGGCAGGTGACAAAGACTCACCGTGGGCAGCTGGCCTGACAGCAGATGGCTGTCCTGAGCCAGCATGTTGGACACCATGATGGCCGGGAGGTCCATGGCCTGGTAGGAGTAGGCAGGCAGGAGTCCGTTTGGTGTGAGGCTGTGGCACAGCGAATGGTAGCTGGCTTCGTGGTCCCCCAGATGCAGGAGGGATGGTTCCGGGAGGTTGGGAGGTGTTATCGGGGGGATCTCATAGTCTTCGTTGCTCTCGTTCTGGCTGCTGTAGGTCTAGAACATCAAAGGGCCTGCTGTCAGAGGTCAGGGTCTTACCACTGCAGAACATATAGCAGCTCCAATAGCAACATCGATAGTGATGGCGACCACTTGGCCAAGGAGAGAAGGGATGAACTCTCTGCAAGGCAGATGGCCAAAATGGCCCCGAGACCTGGTCAGCCTCCTGCTCCATCCGCAGATGGTGCTTCCTCCCACTAGAGGGTCTGCACCCAAACACCCAACCCCCCCGGAGAGTGGGGCCAGCTCCTGTTCACTCGTTCTCTGTTTTGCCACCAGATCTGGCCACTACAGTCCACCACGAGTCCATCTTCCCACATCCACCCATCTTACTGGTGGGAGAACTATTCCGATCCAAGAAGGAAGGGGGCTCATCCAAGGTAATATAAGAGTTGGGAAGAGAGCTGACGTATCCCGACTCCCCGCCTGGTGCTTTTCAGGGCAGCTGGATGACTTTCTCTTATGTGGTCCCAACACCCAGCCCTACCAGGTGCTCTCCTGGTCTTTCTCGTTTTGGTAAACAGTGCAAACATTCCCCCGGGAGCACGAGCTAGGAGCCATATTTGACACCTTTCTTTCCAATCCTTATTTGTTCATTTTTTCTTCCTCGCTGCTCTGACCAGGATGCTTCAATACAATGCGGCCCCTCTGCTGGAATGCGCTGCCTCCCACACGCTCTCCCTTCATCTGGCTCAATCCTACTCATCCCTCAGCGATAGGTTTGGTTTAAATGTCTCCCCTGATACTCTCCAGAGTAGATCAGATCCCATTACACACTCTTAGATGGCCCTGCTTTCCTCCTTGGAAGCATTTCTCCTTGGAAGTACTCATCGACCTTGCAGTTAACTAACTTCTTGTACAATTATTTGTTTAATGTTTAATGAGTTCTGACAGAACAGCCCCTGTACGTCTTGTTTTCCAGAACCTGGCACAAAGTAAGAGCTCAAAAATAATTAGTTGAATGAATGAATGAGCCAGGTCCTAGGGCAGACAGCATAAGCCCGTATCTCAGCATCTCATTCGATCTTTGTGACTGCCCTGGATGTGGGCGTTACTGTCCCTATAGTTTAGGAGGCAGCATGGTGCAAGCAGTTAAGAGCCAGAGAGCCTGAGTTTGAATTCTGGCTCTTCCACATATGAGCCGTGTGACCTCTGGCATGTTACTTAACCTCTCTGTGCCTCAGTTTCTTCGCATGTGAAAAGAAGGTAATAACAGTACATACCACAGAGCTGCTATAAAGGATAAATGAATCGATACATGCAAATTGCTCAGGACTCTGCCTGGCACACAGCCAGCCCACTCAGTTGTCAGTTGTTATTGCTGTCATTGTTGTCCTTGCCTGGAGTCTCAGAGACATTAAAGAACTTCCCCCAAGGACACGGAGCAAGTAAACAGCAGCTCGTGCACTCAGTATCCTCACTCATTTTCCCCACTGTGAACATTCTTAACTCCTCACAACACAGGTCTGTACTCCATGGGGCGATGTCTGTCTTCAGCCTGACCACAAGATGGGCTGGGGGCTGGGGGCCTTTAGATGGGACTCAGCCACAGGCATCATATCTCTCCAGAAAGCAGAGTCCCAGGAAGCCTCCCCCAGCCCCTTGCCTATGCTACAGCGAGACTCCCCCACATTCTCCCTCCACGGCCCCTTGTACGCGCTCCCCCACAGTACCATTACCTCCTGAAATTATTTCTGATTCTTCACTTACCTTCTGCTTGTGTCCCCTTCCCCCAGACCCCAAGGTTCCATGAGGGCAGGAGGTAAGGCTGTCTTGTCACCAGTGCCTGGCATACAGTAGGTACTTAGAATACAATGAATGAGCACATGAAATGGATGAATGTGTCAGGCTTTAGGTTAAGACCTCACCTAGGTGTTTCCATATCTGTCCCTCCAGACTATAAGTTCCTCAGTCACCTATGTCACCTATTGTTATCAGTCAACCACCACCTTCCTCTCTGCCCAGCAGTGTACCCAGAACAGTGTACCCAGAACACGTAGCATGTGCCCAGTGAACACGAAATGACGATACAAGTCCATTCCTTTCTCTTAAAAATCAAAACCTCAACACACTGGAACCAGCCCAATCAACCAGAAGCCTTTTACAAAATAAGCATATGTTGTATCAAA
>NW_011914988.1:0-3137 GCF_000151845.1 Pteropus vampyrus | reverse complement strand
AGGGAGGGAGGGAGGGAGGGAGGGAGGGAGGGAGGAAGGAAGTGCTAGTGAGAATGGAAAAATTAGAACTCTTGTGCACTTTTGGTGTAAATGTTAAACGGTTCAGCCACTAAGGCAAACAGTATGAGTGTTTCTCTAAAAAGTAAAAATAGATTTATCATGTAATCTAGCCACCCCACTTCTTGGTGTACAGTCAAAAGAATTGAAAGCAGGTCTCAAAGAGATATTTGCACATCCCTGATCACTGCAACATTATTTATATAGCGAAGAAGTGAAAGCAAACTAAATGTTTATCAGCAGATGAATGGACAAAGAAAATGTGTTATAAAGCCCAGCCACAGTCTAATTCTGACTGTTCATAACACCATTTGACGTGGGGCTCAACGGGAATAGAACCTGAGCAGCTCTGAACTTGGAGGTGAGATAAGAACCTGGAGATGAGAATTGAGCAACTTTTAATGCTATCATGTTCAGTACATTTCTGTCTAATGGGCTAAATCTGTTCTCGCTGTAGACACCAAGTAAAGAGGTTTGCAGCGTTCTCATGGAAATGCAAAACTTCATCATCTACCAGGCACATAGAGAAGCCATACAGAGAGTATACGAAAAGCAGGCAATTATACCTACTATATATTGGAATGAAGGCAACATTTTGTTTCTCTAGTTGATAAAATTGCAAATAAAGTAATCTTCAAACAAAAAAGTAATCAAACTGAGTTTTTTGAAACTAAAGATTCCAGCCCAGCCTAGAATATGATCTGCAGGCTTAAGGCTATGAGAAGCAGAAAGGAATTACTCAAGTCCACAAAAATATTCCTGACCTCACCCTATCTGGGGGAAATTTTCACTAGTTTTTCTTTAAAAGGGGAAGAATATAAATTTGCATTAGAATCTTCTATATAGTGTTTCTGGTTTGCTGTATTATTATAATTGTTTTTTCTTTTTATTTTTTTGCCTAAGTATAGTAAAATTGTAGGTAATTCTTATTTCTTAAAATAATCATTCTTAAAGAATTCTTCTTATGGTTTGTAAAGAATTAGAAAAATTAATTGGTCAAGACTTGAATGAGTATTATTATTACTTGGCTGTCACATATAAGATGTAGTATACCTACATTTATTACAGAATATAAATTTATGTTTTCCAAATATGTTTCATTTCCATCTGTCTGCAACTATTTATTATCCCCCTCCACATTTAAGTGCTATTTGTACTGAAATGCATACAAAAGACTGAAAATTTTTTATTTAAAATAATGAAACTTCAATATTATATCCTCTCATAAAAAAAGGAAATGTGGTATATATACATATGTACAATGAAATATTATTCAGCCTTTAAAAAAAGAAATAAACTCTGTTATATGCTACAACATGGATAAATCTTGAAGACATTATGCTAAGTAAAATAAGCCAGTCACAAAAAGACAAATGCTATATGATTCCACTTACATGACTTATCTGAAGCAGTCGAACTCATAGAAACAGAAAGTAGAAGGTGGTTATCAGAGGCTGGGGCGAGAGGGAAATGGACATTGTTGTTTCTGAACATAGTTTCAGTTTTGCAAGATGAAAATGTTCCAGAGATCTGTTGCATAACAATAGACAAATAGTTAACACAACTATACAGTTCACTTAAAAATGGTTTTACGCTATATGTTTATCACAATTAAAAAAACACATCAAATGGTAAGTCAAAAATAAATAAATAAACAAATAAATAATGTAGTTTTATATTATTTAAAAGAAACACACTAAAATTTAAGGACATAGAAAAGACAAAATAAATGAATTGTAAGGATTATAACAGATGAATATTATCCAAATACAAAACCAGATCTATTTACAAAAATATTTTAGACCAAATTAAGTTGAGAAAAAAAATGTATCATCAGAGAAAATGATAATTGCTTTAAAATGATAAACATTTCAATTTACGAGAAAGACATAGAATTCTAACCTTG
This sequence comes from Pteropus vampyrus, assembly GCF_000151845.1. Classification (NCBI taxonomy): domain Eukaryota; kingdom Metazoa; phylum Chordata; class Mammalia; order Chiroptera; family Pteropodidae; genus Pteropus; species Pteropus vampyrus. The sequence goes on along the minus strand of NW_011914988.1, from coordinate 1,174 downwards.
AATCACCTAATAACAGAACTTTAAATTATTTAAAGCAAGAGCTAACAACTGTAAGAACTAGACTAATCCACATCTTGGGAGATTTTAGCATAGTTCTCTCTATAATGATAAATTACGTAGTCAAAAAAATCAGTAAGATTATAGAAATCTGAACCACAAGATTAAGAATCTTAACTTAAAGAAGTGTGCAGAATACAGAAACCAATTACACTCAATTGGTGAATATACTTTCTTTTTAAGCACACATAAAATATTTAAGAACACTGATAGAAATTATATTATATATATATTATATATACCACTACTCTAGATTCCTCAACCTCAGTACTATTGACATTTTGGCCCAGATAATTGTTGTATAGAATGGTCCTGTGCATTGTAGGATGTTTAGCAGCATTCCTGGCTATATGCCAATAACAACACCCTTTGCCCACCTCTTCCTCGGCCCTCTATTTCTGCTATTAAACGCATTAATTTCTACTGTGAATTAAAGACTTAGCTGTATAAAGAAAAAAACAAAATTTTAGGAAAAAACTAAAGAATAATTTTGTGTTCTTAGATTAGGGAAAATTTCATATTTAAGACCCCAAAATTAAAATTTGTAAAGAAAACATAGGAATTTGACTACATTAAAATTAAAAATATGTGTTCATCAAAAAACATCACAGAGAATGTGAAAATACAAGCCACAGATTGGGGGGCAGGTATAATTTTAATACATATAACTTGTAAAGGATTAGTATTTAGAATACATAAAATAATTCTATATATCAGAAAAAACATAAATGGTACAATTTTTAATGAGCAAAAAACAGAGACTTGACAGAAGAAAAAAATCCAAATGGCCAAAAAACATATGAGAAAATTTTCAGTCTTAGTTATGGAAATGTAAATTAAAGCTATAATTGGTTTTCATTTCATAATCACCTGTTTGGCAAAATTTTTAAAGTTTTAAAATATTAAGTGTCGGGAAGGAAGGAAAACGACTTTTGAAATGTAAATTGATATAATAATTTGGAAAACAATTTGATTCTCTCTAATCAATTTGAAGATGTGTACACCTTATTATCATGCTCCTAGGTATATACTCTAGTGTCTTTATCTACTTAGGCTGCCATAACAAAATATCAGTAGACCAGGTGGTTTAAACAACAGAAATTTGTTCTCACAGTTC
>NW_011914987.1:0-3807 GCF_000151845.1 Pteropus vampyrus | reverse complement strand
AAATTATAATTTTGATAGTGTAAATAGAGAAATATATCATCATTTAAATAAGGACTATTAAACTTTGGCTGGGTTACACTTTATTTTGTAAGGGTTGTATTAAACTACCTTTCCATTCTTCTTCCATCTGTCAGGCTGTATTTCCCTTGGATTACATCAGTACAATTATATCTTTAATAAAAAGCTCCTTCAAAGAAAATGGTCACACTTGGTAATATAAGGCCACTTCAACCATCAGAGTGTGAAAATCGCTTCTCCAGATGGCAGCTTTCTGCTTAGCTGAGCTGATGATCTCCACAGTAGTTTTTTTTTTTTCTTCTGAAGCCCATTTACTTTTATGTATATGTGTATAATTAATTTTTAATTACATGGCTTCTTGGCAAAAACAAAGTTAAACACCAATGAATTATATATGTAAAAAAAAAAAAAAGAAAGGCATCAGTGGTCTCCTTTGGGAAGCATTGTCCAAAACAACATATCATGTTGTTGACCTTCAGTTATTTGGGGGATGACAAATGATGATTAGCTACACTAAAAACGTGGTTTCATGTAATACAAATTGCAAATTTAGCATGGCTTAAAGGTTGGTAGAAATGATATATCAGGTCTGCTAATCGTTAATACGCAATTTTCTTAGGTTAATAGGCAACAGATGCCTTCTACGCACATAAGAAAAATTAAAAAGAACATACTTGTGGTTTAAGAAGAATTGCTTTATGATTAGCCTTTTAAAATAATGACTAAATAACTAGAATTATGCTGTTGCTATGGTGACGATGGTGAGCAATAGAGACAGAGATTCCTGCTTCAAATAGTCATGATAGACAATCCTATGGTCACATACTTACAGTCCTGTTACCCTTTGAAACACAGTGCGGGCAGTTATGAGGGCATGTCTTAGAAAGATCTGATATATTCATCCCTAGGAGTTGATTTAGTCAATTAATTAATAAGACTTATTTGTTATTTATAAAATAATTAATAATATTGATTAATTAATTAATTAATTAATAAGAGTTAAATTTAAGAGTAATATTAAAATGAGATTCCAAAAATGACTAGAAGTTAACTGGGCAAAGCGGGGAAGAACTAAAAGGAGGCCAATGTGACAGAGCAAAAGAGAAAAAGTCCAGAATAAATCGAAAAGGTCATGTAGGGCTGTTCAGATCGTGTTTAGGATTTTGGTTTTTATTCTAGGAACACAGGAAAATCTTGAAGAGTTGAAGCAGGAAAATGAATAATCAGATTTATATTTTAAATGATTACCCTAGCTGTAGTTCCGACCCCACAGTGTAAAGAGATGAATGGAAGAGGTTCAACATAGACCTAGTGCAGCCTTTGTGAATTAAAGGAAATTAATCCCCAATTATATTTTATTCAGACAGACTTCCTGTCTCCCTAGATATAAAAATAAAGCTGTACATAGATGTAGACACAATATAGTGTAGACAGAAAGGGTATAATCAAAGGAGCTAGAGGAAGAGTATCTATAAAGAATGATGATTTGACCTCACAACAGATTTTTCACTGGCACCATGGAGGTGTGAAGATAATGGGATATTTTTAAACTGCTGAAACATAATAGTTATTAATGTAGAGTTCTAAGGGATACTGAATTATTATTCAAGAAAGAGTATAAACTAAAGGTATTTTCAGATATACTATGATTGAGAGATTTTAACACTCACACTTACTGAAAGAAATTCTAAAGAATATATATTTCAGGAGGAAGGAATGAACCAAGAATGAAGGTGTTGGATGCAGAAATTGAGCAAGATATGAGTAAATCTTAATAGCATAAAAATAAGTAATGTTTTTCAATTTTAGTACAAGATAATAGACAATAATGTTTTTTAAGACAGAGTGATGATCCTATTTATAGCATTTTAAAGAAGGTGAGAAGAACTATAGACAAAATTAAGCTTTGATTAAGTGAAATTTATATGTTAAAAATTCAAGGATCACCACTAAAATAATAGAAATAACATGGATAATTTCCCAAGTGGTTGTAAGGCAAAGAGAAGAAAAACAATCTTTAACAAATCTATCAGAAAGTAGAAAAAAGTACAAAAAAAATCTTAGTAAATACACAACAGATCACAAGACAAAAAATAAATTTAAATACCTTATATAAATAATATAACTAACTATAAATAGAAGATGATACACAGATCATTAAAAAATCTGCTCTCACTATTTATTTCTCCAACTTCCACCTCAACCCACATGATAGATTAACTGTTGAAATGGGCTATTTTAGTGAGCAGCCAGGCTCAACTTTGTGGAGCTGGCATTTCAGTTTTCAGAGAGTGAATTTAGGAAGGCTTGGGTTATGTCCCTGGTTAAAAGGCTTCTGTACTTCACTGGTGAAGAGTGAAATGCATTCTTTTTGCTTATAGTTTAGATTTAAGTGGCATTATACCAATTTCTCATAATTTCTTACAGAGTCAGTCATACTCTAAAACATGTGGGTGTAATTTCACAATTGCTGATGCTTAGTGAGACCTCTTTGCAGAACAGATGTAATTGACCTGATGTTACAGATAGCCTTTCTAAAGATATCAGAGTAGAGTCAGCATGCAAGATTTTCACACCCCCTGAGGATCTACATCTGCAACAAGTGGCTCCTTGTAGCAGATAGATGAGTGTGCAGAGAAACATAGTGGCTTCGTGGGACTTTGCTTACTCATCTGCAATCCAATAAGATAGTAAGTTCATAAAGCCCCCAAATGCCTGCTTATTTACATCACCCCATTTTGAAGTAAGAGATCCCCAATTCTCTTCTGTTCACATGATATAACCATGCTTGTGGATCAAATAAAATCAAATTTGCTATTCCGGGTCTAACTGATTTGGCCAGATTTGGGTACATTATCTGCAAGTATCTTCATGTCTGAACACAAGAGAGGTCAGGTGTCTTTGAGACTCAAGTTAGGGGGGAACAACCTGGTAAAATCACTTCATCTCTTCTCGTTGGCATAAAGTTAATAGAAAAAGAAGGAGGAGTAGGAAAAAGAGTAGTTGTTTTCTTGAGCAATGCTTCGTTATTGTCCTGGTGCTCACGATGGCTGTTGTGCATCTAAGTCTTGCACTGCCCTGGGTGCAATGTAACATTTCTGTCCACGCCACCCTATGGGAAGAATTCCTACCATAAATCATCACTACCGAAGGTAATCTGCATACTTTCTCTTTGTGATTTTGGGGATCCCGAAAAATACAGTCAAGAAAGAACAGCCAGGGCAGGAATACTCATCAGAAAAATTTCAGAAAGCAGGACTTAAATATTATAACCCAGGTTATAATATATAACATATATTATATATTATGTAATATATAACAGATGTCAAATCGCCCGGTGTTGGGGCAGGTTTCTCTAGGTCACCAACATCAGAGCAAGGCTTGCAGCAAGATGGTCTTAAGGTAGAATTAAGGTAGAATTAAAGACTTTACCCCTGTCCCCTGTCCCCCATCAGGACAGGGCTAGGGAAATGTCATAAGATTATTACAGAGACAAATTGACTTTGGGAGTAAAGAGCTAATGTAGAATACGTCCAGAATGTTCTTTTCGATGTGGTTTTCTCTAATGCTCTAAAGAGAATTTCAATCTTTTCTACATTACTTTGCCTTTCTTCTTATTACTGACACAGAGTTACTAAATGAACTTTTCCCAAGTTGTTAGAAATGAATCATAAAATAAATGACTTGTGTTTGGACTTTCAGTATTTCAAGCACCAAGGCATTAGCAGTAAATAAAATCCTTCTAATATTTTCTGTGGGTGTGAATGTGTCAGATGCCTATGGCTTTTA
>NW_011914986.1:0-2183 GCF_000151845.1 Pteropus vampyrus | reverse complement strand
CTAAAATTGTACTGTAAACACCAAGCGCCCTCTTCTGGGGGAACTGGAGAAATACTTTTGACTAGTTTACTTTTCATGTTACCCAAAAAGTAATTTTCTTACCCATAAAATCTGAAAGAGTCAAACAAAAGATTGCCTACAAACTCACACTTGACAAAATTTAACGGCTATTGCAGATGAACTACAAATACACTTTTAAAAAAAGAATACCAGTTTGCATTTAGAGATATAATTTTTAAAGTATTTTAAGTCTTAATTTTGGTAAAAAAGTTCTTTTAAAAACCTACATAAGCATGACAAATAGGAAAAATGTACATATCCTTAGAATAATATTGCTCTAAACTGGCCACTAATGAAAATAAAATCAAAGTTTTTAATATTCTAATTTTTTTTCTCAGGGGAACATGAAAAGTATATAGATTACCCCCTTTCAATACAGTGAATTTAAAATCAGTGATTCCATTGTTTATTGCCATAGCAGGTCAGCCATCTCTTGTGCTTGTCTCCTCATCTGTAAAACAAGGATAATAAGAGTACCTAACTCATAAGGATGCTATGGGATTCAATGAGTTAATATGTGTAAATCACTTATAATCCCATCTCAAGTCTTCCAGAAAAACAGTACTTAACCTCTGCCTCATTCTACTTCTAAGAGCACAGTGCCATCTACCAGCCCACCCTTGCTTTAAACTGAATTCACTAAACTCCAAATAGCAACAAAGCTTTCTATTTTAAAAAATGTGATCTTACAAACACTAAAAGCATGATGACTTGGGCTCCTAGAATTCACAGAAAGTACAAATGACTAAGGCAGGAAGCAAGGCCCAAGGCAAACACAATAGATAAGTGATTGTTCAGAGACTGTCTCAACAATTTTGAGGGCTGTTTAGTATGTTTACTCCTGTGCTGATAAGCAGAATTAATGTATTATTTTATGTACATACTTCACTGTTATGACTATGTGCAACACTAACAGTTAAATCAGTCTCAACTAAAATGGAGGTATTTTTAAGCATAGTTTTGCTATGTGTTCTATGTTTCCTTATTAATAGTATTTAATGAAATATTACAGGTTTTTGGTATCTTCGTATTTTAAATTAACAATTTCATCTATAAGAGTGTAAGCCTAAAATCATAAAAGGAGACTAAATTTGGATTTGGCTTTGTGGTGCTCTGTTCCTCTTAGTACTTTAAGAGGAAAGCTATAAATAACACCAAAGTAGAAGAGCCATGACTTTTCTCTAATTTAGGGATATATTCCTCAAAAGTGTTAAGGGCCTATTAACACAGAGTCTAAATGTACATTCTAAAATTCTTTGTGGGTGTAATTAACATGTTGATTTGCTCCAATCTTTACCCTCCAGGGGAAGCTTATGATGGGTAGGGACCATATTTTATTCATATTTGATTCCCTAGCATTTTGCATAGTAAAACAATAAATGTCTAGTGAATTAAACTGACAAAGCAAATAAGAATGCTCAGTCTATGCATTCTGCTTATGGCTCATTCTATCTGCTATCATCATTTTGGTATAGATAAAGGAGTCTTCTCTAGACTACACAGTTCTTAAAGCACTTCACTTATGTTTTAGACAAAGTCCAACTACTAAGAGTATAATGGTTAAAAGTATGGGTTCTGGAGTAAGATAATGTGGGTTGGAATCACAGCCTCACTTAATCCATTATTCTTCTATTTCCTCATCTCTTAAAATAAGGATAATCAAAGTAACTACCTCGTAAATTGTCATGAGGATTAAATGAGTTAAAATCTGTAAATCACTTATAACAGTGCCTGCAAGTACTGTAAAATTTCAGCTATTAGATAACCACCTAGACAGCTCTATAGAGAAGTCCCTAAGCATACTAAAGAGTCATATACTAATATTATGAGTGAAGAATTCTTAATATCAGTTCTTAACTAGTTTCAATCAAATCTTAAAATGTACCTAATATGCAACGTACCTCCTTCATATACTGATTATATAGTGCTTCTGATGATTCTAGGTAAGCTTGTGCAGTTCCATTTTCTTCTCTTTCAGACCACAGATACCCAGGTTAATTCTGAAAAATAAGAGAAATAATGACAATATAAATTTCCCAATTAAAGGTAACTTCATAATTTTCAAAGTCGATATTTACCTTATCAAATATTCTGGAGTCTCAATTAACCAATGGAATTATTCA
>NW_011914985.1:0-1696 GCF_000151845.1 Pteropus vampyrus | reverse complement strand
CTGATTGATTAAATCAACAAATCAATTTAATCAATTTAAAGCAGAACTGTTGTTTCTTGAGAGGGGCCCTGGAATCAGACTACTCTGGTACCACCACTCACAGCTGTATGATTTGCACAAGACTCTAAACCTCAGTTTTTTCAACTGTATAGTGGGAGAAATCATAGTGCTAAAGGAGGTAACAAAATGGGATAATATAAAATACTTGAGTTTCTTGTTATAGAAACCGTTCAGTAAATATCAGCTCCTTCTTCTTTTGTTAATGTTATATGTAATTATTCTGTTTTACTGATATAAATGAATTTAAAATTTCATGTCATATGTAATCAATTCTCATTTTTCTTGGTAGTTAAGTTCTAAAAGTCACTGTAAACACTAAATTAGCAAACATCATACCTTTGCTCCTAGGGGAAATACAACATTAGGCTCCTCTGAGCCTCTGGTCACAGCATTTTCATCAACCCATCAATACATAACCTTGCTTTATATGTGTTTCTGTTTAAAGACACCTTATTTATTTTACATTGTTGGTTCATTAACATTGAGCTCACAGCCAACGTAACTCATGCCTGAAAGCATCTTATCTAACACATGTATTTTCTCTGTGGGCTTAGGAATGAATAATAGACAACGCTTCAGTACTACAAAATTAGGGGTCATTTTAAACAACAAAATCACCAATGAAAAGTACAAAACAGGGGAGGGCAGGAGGGAAACTGGCATTAAACAGACCACAAAAAGGACACTGTATCTAGAAGGAGAGCTGAAAAAATACATAAGAGATTACCTTGTTTGAACTCAGTTGGGGATGTGCATGTTGGCAACTCAAATTTCTCACTGCTCTCTCTGCACATTCTGGGAATAACTGTGAAAGTACTGATTCAGGGGTTACAAATATATTTTAGCAAATAGGCAAATTCGGAAATATGGAATCATGAATAATGAGCATCAACAGTGTCTGTGTGTGTGTGTGTGTGTGTGTGTGTGTGTGTGTGTGTGTGTGTGTGTGTGTAGATAAGAAAGACTGGATTTAAAAAAATCACAGGGAAGCCAAATAATTCTGGAAAAAATATGAATGCTATATGAATGCTATCAAGAATCAAGAATCTATCCCTGTGGTTCAGGCTCCAGGCCTGCTCCAGTGCCAGACTGGCCCCCAAGGCGCCAGGCACCAGGCCAGCACCTTCAGACCCAGCCTCCAGGCCAACCCCCATGGCCCCAAACTCCAGGCCTGCCCCTGCACCAGCCCAGCTCCTGTGGCTCTAGTCTCCAGGCCCACCCCAGCACCCATGGATTCAGGCTCCAGTGGATCCAGTCCAGCCCTGCACCTCCATGGATTCAGGCTCCAGACCAACCCTACCAACATCCATCAATACCTGCATATCAATCAATGTGATACACCACATTAAAAAATGAAGGATAAATATGTGATAAACATGCAAAAAAAAAAAAAAAAAGCATTTGACAAAATTGAACATCCTTTCATGATTAAAAAAAACACTCAACAAATTAGGTGTTAAAGGAATGTACCTCAACATAATAAAGGCCATATGTAAGATGTCTACAGCTAACATCACACTCAATGATGAAAGCTGAAAGCTTTTCTTCTAAGATCAGGAACAAGACAAAGATACCTACTTTCAAACACTTCTGTTAAACATAGTACTGGAAGTGCCAGCCAAAGTAATTAGGATGA
>NW_011914984.1:0-2681 GCF_000151845.1 Pteropus vampyrus | reverse complement strand
TACACCCGAATTCCCCTTACTGTCTCCTACATACTGGCTTTCAACATTTAACATACTCTAAACTTAGTTATTGTCTGCCCCACACACTTAACCGCCAGTGAGATTAGGCTGTTTTATTCCTGCTGAACTCCAGGGATGAGAACACCGCAAATCTGCAATGAATGTGAGTCCTTCCTTCCTGGGTTTCCTCCCACCTCTCTGGCCATGCCTCCTATGCTTTAATGCTGGTGGTTCCTTTTCCTCCACTCAAAGTGCAGATCATTTGCAAATCCAGATGCCTAAGGAGGCCGGCAGGAGGGGCCAGAGCAGCTAGCTGTCAGAGCAACTGCTACTTGGAGTGAGTGGTGGGCTGTGCTGGGTCCCTTGGCAGCTGGAGTCCTTGCCCTGTCCTAAGGTGGCCACTTCGCCTCCTCCCCAGCAGACTTTCCCCAGATGAAATGTGGGCCCACTGATGCAATTTCCCAATTTTCCAAGATTTTTATTTGAAATCTCTCACGTTTAAATGCTTACCCTATTTAAAAAAATGAACATGTGCAGAACAAACAAAGCACCGTTTTTCCCCTCCTGCTATGACAATGCTGCTCCCCGGGACTTCTCAGAGCTTTTCTCCATGTTTACAGTTTGCCAAGGCCTTTGCTTCCACATTCGTGATTTCAACTGTCCACTACACACGTGGATGAGTTCTCAACTCGCTCCTGAGCTCCAGAACAATATATTCAGTTCCCTGCTGGTTGTCTTCATCTGGACATACCGGAGACATGTCCTACTCAAAATGCCCAAGGCTGCAGTTGTCATGTTCCTCCTGAAGCTAAACCTCCTACAGTCCCAATCTGGGTAAATGGCCCAACTGTTTCCCTGATGCTCCAGCCGGAAACCTCAACTTCTGTCTCACTGATCAGATCCCAAACTCTGCTGATTCTAACCAACTCTTCAGTATTTCTCATATCTACCCCTTGTAGCAGCTGCCTCTCCTTGGTGCCGAAAGCCATCCGCTTTTAGCTGAAACATTACAATTACCTCTAGTCTTTCTTCTCCACTCTATACTGCCACAGGAAACTTTAATGTAATTCTAATTGTCTCACACTCCTTTGTCATACAACCGTTCCAAAAACATGCTCTACATGACACAGATTCCAAGGGATGTGAATGGTGATGCTTCTAAGAAGAGTTCTACGATGATTGGTTTAGAATAAAGAGTTTAAATACAGCTAACCTCCCCTCTCCACCCCCATAGGACTTCGGAGAGCCCTGTGTATATCCCGACTCTCCAAGAGGGCTATGCAGCAGGGAGCAGTTTCCCGAATTTATTTGGCCATGGAATTCTTTTTTTCATGGGGTATTTCAAGGTATTAGTGTTTCACAGTGAGAGAATAGTTGCTTCCATATCTTCCATGATCCATAGGACACAATCAAGTTCGTAGCATAGACCTGAGAACAAAGACTGAATAGCCAGAATATCTGCGTTCAAATTATGACTGTGCCATGTATTAGCTGTGTTAACACTCGACAAATTCTTCTTTTCCATGCCTGTCTTTCTTAATTTGTAATATGAGGATACAATACCAGTATTGCATAGGATTGTTGTAAGGATTAGATTACTATTAACAGTACATGTAAAGAGTGCAGGACAGTGCCAGGCACCTGGTAAGTACCCAGTAAGTTATATGTTCTCAGTCATGGTCTTTCTCCATCTGTTGTCTCCACCTTCATCTCCTCCAATGAAGGAAGGTCCAGGCTTTAACTACTTTTAGGCCTGGAACTCCATCTCTTGCCTCTGGCGCTGCTCTTCCTTTGCCTGAAATTCCTCTTTAGTCCCCCCACTTCCCCTTTATATCCACCTGCTTGTGCACCAGGCCCACTAGTGCACTTGCATGGTCAACAAGTACTTTACCAGGCGGCTGCCGTGTAACCCGCATTTCTGGTGGGGGAGTCAGACATGCTTAACATTTAACATCCTGGCTCCCTGTATATGCCAGGGAGTGAAGCCCCTGGTGCTTTCCCACGTCCACCATTCTCCTCCATACCCTCTGTCAGCTGCATTTTCCATAGGCCCGTTTTACAAACTCTGTCCCCTCATCTGATATCCAACCAGACTTTAAACTGCTCCGGACTCTTTCATCTTTGTACCCCTGCACCTAGAACAGCTTTTGGCACAGAACACGCACCCAGTATTACTGTGTTGATTGCGTACATGAATTTGCCTTGGTCACTGTGCCAAGCCCTCCACTGCCTGCCACGAGGTGGGAACTAGCCCTGAACTCTCTGGATCGGTGCTCTTAACCGTAGAACAGGGTAAAAACCTGCCTCACTGCGCGGCGCGTGTTTGCAAGGCTGTGACAACCCTGTCCCGCCCCGCACGCAGCAGCAGCGCACGGCGGTGGACCCTTCCCAAGTTCTTGAAAGTAACCCGAGGAAGAATGTGCGGGGCCCAGCAGGTCACACCCAGGGAGGCTGCGTGGGCACGACGGCGCCCTCGGGTCCCCTGCCCGCCCGCCGGGGCCAGCACTCACGCTGCTCGCTGCAGTTGCCTCAGCAAGTGGGTGACCCGAGCGCGAGCGGCGGCGGCCATGGCTGCTCCGCGTCTCCCTGCGCCGCGCCGCTGTGACGGCCATGCTGGACGCGCCCTCTCCTCCCGCCCACTCCACTAGGTCCCGCCCCCAGGCGTCAGTCCCTGGGGGGCT
>NW_011914983.1:0-1542 GCF_000151845.1 Pteropus vampyrus | reverse complement strand
TTTTTTAAAAAAGCAATGCATAATATTCCATAATGTGGCTAAACCATCATTTATTTAACTATTTATCTATTGATAGATACTTAGGCTTTCTTTCCCCCTCCCACAAAGTTGCAATGACAATGTTTATTTGTATATTTTTATGTATATGTCAACATTTTGATAGGGACAATCTCTGGAATTAGAATTCTGGAACAAAAGGTATGCACGTTTAAAATTTCAAAATGTAGTTAAATTATTTTCCCAAAGTTTATTTTTCTATGACAGTGTATGCAAGTGTTTATTTCCCCACATGCTTTCCAGCTTTGGATATTATTAAACTTTTTAATTTTTTTCATCCAGTGGGCAAAGCATTTCACTATTGTTTGCCCTATTTTTCCACCTGAAAGTGTTCCAAAGGAGAAAAGAGAGCCTCATGTTGTTTATTAATAAACTGGATTATCGGGAACCATTAAGTGTGCTTTTTTTTTTTGTGGTTATCAATAAGGTTTTGGAAGAAGCAGTGTACTTGAGTTGTGAAATTTCATCAAAAATCCCTATGTAGAAAATCCTTATTTACACAAATGTGAAATGAAATTATTGCCTTACTCAAGTCACACTCAATTTGTTTCTTTGTTTGATTATTTTAATGTTTTTCAGTTGTTAATTCTACATTCATTCCACATAGAGCATTGGGACATGTGTTTGTAATTTTCTCATCCTACAACTGGATAATGTGCTTGGACTTCATTTTTGTCTTCTTTAAACATCGCTTAATGAAATTTCTCTGATATATTGGGCTTTAATTTATTAAGAACTCTTTTTTTTCCTCTTAAAGAACTCATTGTGATCAATAGAAACTCATCCTAACTCCTTATTCTTTGAATTCATATTCTGGATTTCTCCTTGAGCATTGAACTTCTGTCATAAAAGTATTGACTGAAGCTAGGTCAGCTGGTTCTAAGATCATCCTATGTGTTGTTTCTCCTTGCAAATCTTGATTTGAAAATCATTATGTCTCTATTTCACATGAGAGGATACCACTGTGTGAAGTGACTGTCATCTTTGAATTAATAGCTGTACCAATGTTTTGGTTTTGAAGTAAAGCATGATGGAATATTCTGTAAGATACAAGTCATGCTGTCAACAATGCTCTCTGCCTTGGGTAGGTACACTCTTTGCTTTCCCTAGTGTGCGTTTGCCTCGTCCTTCACTCTTGTCATTGCCAGTGCCCTCGCCTCCCTTTTCAACTCTGAGCCAAGTTTAATAATCAATAGAAAGTTATTTATTTAGCCCCTATATGGAGAAAGAATTCTGCCTCTGGCTTTGGAAGCACAAGAGACATAAATGACCCACTCCTTAAAATCAAATACTTTAGGTTCTAGGGAAGTTAAGTCACAAAAACATGAAAAATTATCTAACAAGGCATGGTCTCTATAAAGGACCACCCCTCTCCAGATCCGATCACTTTATTGTCTAGTGTCCCTATGATACTGTTAATGAAGCCTGAAACTGAGCAGTAAAATGCTACTAAAACATTAACAAGATCATCCTCTAAACTGGCTT
>NW_011914982.1:0-1694 GCF_000151845.1 Pteropus vampyrus | reverse complement strand
CATAAGACCTTGTGCATGAATGTTTATACCAGTTTTATTCTTAATAGCCAAAAACTGTAAACTATCCAAATTTTCTTTAATGAGTGAATGATGAAACAAACTACGGTGGGTCCACACCATGGAACACTACTCAGCAATGAAAAAGGAACAAACTATTGATACAAACAACATCTTAGAGGAACCTCAAGGACATTATGCTGAATGAAAAAAGCCAGCCTCAAAAAGATACATGCTGGATGATTCCATGTATTTAACATTTGTGAAATAACATAATAAAAAAGATAGTAGAATATTGGTTGCCAGGGGTTAGGGGTAAGGATGGGAGGAGAAGATGGGTGTGGCTATAAAATGGTGACAGGAAGAAATCTTGTGGTGATGGGTATAGCTGAATATTTTGATTGTGGTGATGATTATCCAAAGCTCCACATGTGATAAAATAGCATAAGGACACACACACATGCACACACACACACACTCACACATATGAGTAACTGACAAAATTTAAATAAGCTCTATAGATTGTATCAATGTCAATTTTTTGACTTTGATGCTTTACTACAGTTGTGCAAGATATTAACATTGGAGGAAGTTGGAAGAAGAGTGCACAAGATTCTTCTGTACGTTTCTTTGCAAACTTCTATGAATCTATAATTATTTCAAAATAAAGAGTTAAAAAGAGCTGTTTTGAACATTTAAAAAATATTATTTATTTATGATAAATAAGTGTACTAGATATACTGAAAAGACTTTTATACTTGTTAAACTGCCTAAAAGTAAAACCCACTTTCTTTTCTTCCCTTTTATTGAAAATCTTTTAACAAAATTATTTTTGACAATTAGAGCTAGTATGGACAAAACAAGCCAGTGAGAAGTATACTTATATGGTTGCCACTGTCCATAAATGAGCTGGACTTTCTACCATTTTAGGAAAAGAAGAGCAATAAGCTGGGCATGAAAATGTATCTTCTAGCTTTAAAATTTTTCCTGTATGTATTGCAGATTGCTTAGATCTGAATATTTTTCTTTCTTTCTTTCTTTCTTTCTTTCTTTCTTTCTTTCTTTCTTTCTTTCTTTCTTTCTTTCTTTCTTTCTTTCTTTCTTTCTTTCTTTTATGACCTTTAAAAGAACACAGATGTTGCAAAATTGTAAACAGTATAAAATTGTTTTAAAAAAGAAAGTGAATTCTCTTGCCTATAAATTAAAATAGATCCTGATAAAAATACAAAGAGGATTGGTTTTATTTTTGGAGAAGTAGATAAACTAATTATAAAGTTCATACAGAAAAATGAGTGTGGTGACTTTAAAATATGTCTACAAATTTTTTAAGTGGTGGGGCTTAATTTTGCTCTCCTTGAGTGTGGCTAGACTTACTTCTAATGAATATGATAAAGTGATAGTGTGTTGTTTCTGAGACTGTCATAAAAGTTATATAGCCTCTTCCTTGTTTCTCTATCCTGGATCACTTGCTCAGGAGGAAGTCAGCTCCAACACTGTGATGATACTCAAAAGTTCTGTGGAGAGGTCCATATGGTAAAGAACTGAGGCATTCTGCCAACAGCCAGTGAGGAAGTGAGGTCTTTTGCCAAAGCCCACGTGGCGGTAGATCCTCTCGCCCCAGTCAAGATGTCAGATAACTCCAGCCTCAGCTGATATCTTGACTACAATCTGATGAGAGACCCTGCACCAGGAATACC
>NW_011914981.1:0-1283 GCF_000151845.1 Pteropus vampyrus | reverse complement strand
CACACCAAAGCTTGTCCAGTTTCCTTGACTTGCACAGAAGAGAGTGCCTCCCTCATCGGGGCTGCAGAATCTGGGAATTCATCAAGCCCTGTAACCCGATGGGCCCGGCACCAGCAAGCCATTCGATTTTTAGCAGAAGTAAAGCAAAGTGGTTTTTGAATGTGCGTCCATGCAAGACTACAAATGAAAATACAGAGTGAAACTTGATCAAACCTGGCGTTCCTCTCTCAGGCTTCCTTGGGGCAGAGGAGATTGCTATAGACTGGAAAATGTAATTTCAAGGGGGCCTGGAGAGAGACAGCAATAAAGACCAGCTTGTTTTATAGCACAGTTTGATGGGGAAAGCCTTAGGAAGTGCCTTCATGGATGAAACGAGAGATGGTTCTAGAGGACAGAGCTTGATAACAGGAAGGCGGCCGAGCTCACAACAGGAGAAGTCATGCTTCTTTAATTTGTTGGAATTCACGAAGGCTTTACTGTAACTGCAGCAAAGTAACAATCTTTTTATCGGTGCTGATGAATCAGATGAAGAAAAGGCTGCCGTTAGTTGTCAAACAAGCACTGATGTGCTGGCAAATGGTTAACGGCCGGCTCGGGGGGTGGGGTGGAGAGAAGCCCTGAGCTTATGTAGCGTTCCCCGATGTCTGTGGTATAAATACTCTCACTGTGGCTGACTTCGAGGTACCAATGTGGCATCACTGAATACAGAGTTGGGAAGAGAGACACAGAATGGGTTCTCTCTCAGGAGCTGGTACGAGCCAGCTTAAACAACCCCGGTCAGTTGTTTCTTTGGCCTTGATGTGCGGTGAGGGCGGGGGTGGGGCTGGGGGGAGCAGCTGGCCTGGTTGTCCTGCCTCAGGTGGCAGCTAACAGCCTGCTTCGGGAAGGCAGGCCGGCCTGTCGTTGGTGGCACAAGACTAGGGCTGGGGAGGAGAGCCAGATGCGGGCTGCTCTGGCCCGAAACTGAGATTTAAAATTCTAATGTTTTTAAACGATTCCTGAGGAATCCAGAATGCTTCAGAGGAATTCCAGTAAGCCCAGAGGATTCTGAACAAAACATGATGCGAACAGCAAAAGAATATTGAGTCTTTAGGGGAAACTGCCCATTACTTGAAGCAAACGCTTTTTAATGATGTGCAAGCTGACCCTGGGTAGCGGGATCAGCAGGGGTCACGGGGTCATCCCCCTTGTAGCTGCTGAAGACTGCTTAGAAAGGTACGGCTATTGCTTCCCTTGGAGCTCCTATGTGCACTCCATATGTCCCGCATTTTTTAGAAGCCCAG
>NW_011914980.1:0-4111 GCF_000151845.1 Pteropus vampyrus | reverse complement strand
CTGTTACCGGGAACAGGAAGTTGGGAAGTGTCATCTAGTCTACCCCCAGAGAGCTCAGGCACCATCGGAGCAGGTGAGACGCAAGCTCAGACCTAAACAAAGGAAAGGACCGGACCCACGATGATCTTGAGGAAGAGCTCCAGCCACAGGGCCTATCTGGGAGGCAGACCTGCAGCAGAAACAGGCTCAGAGGATGGGATGAAACACACACGAATTAAATGTGGCTGGAGCGGGGTGGCAAGAGCGAGACTCAGGTGTGGGCAGGTGCCTGATGACGGGGGCCTTGCAGGTCACAGGGAGGGTCTGGGCTTCGCAATGGGAAGAATGGGTGTGACATGCGTATTTATGTTTTTAAAATAACACTCTGGCCATGCCTGGTATCTGTTGTCTGGTAGGTAGGCAAGCAGACCGGGTCAGCTTTGAAAACCTACAAGAAGCATGACCTGAATCCCCTTTCTCTTAAAGGATTCAAAGGCTACCCTAGGAAATTGCCATTTAGGACAATTTAGCCCAAGCTCTGGTCCTTCACCCCCTTGCAGGGTAGAGACCCTTTCTTTTCCAGGACTGCACCTCCCCAGGGAGCCACTTGCTCGTCTTGGAGAAAGAGAGTTCAGGGTGGGCCCTAGATATGTCACCCCTCTGACACCACCTCCTAATTCAGAGCAGAAGCCTCCATAAGGGATCACTTCAGAAGAAAGGCTGTGCTTTAATTTATTTTTTTCCCCCTGAAGTTTAAACATTCTCTGCACTTGAGTGGCTGTTGCTTATGCATCTGACTTATTTAGGCAATTTGCTATTGTGTGTGTGGTCCAATCCAGCCTGTTTCCATGAAGCGTATGTTAGACGCTTGGAAATCGTCCAATGGGCATTGTGTGTGTGTGTGCGTGCGTGCGTGTGTGTGTGCGGGGGGGGGGCGGGAAGAGTATAGAGGAGAGGAAAGAGAAGAGAGAAGAAATAAGTGGGTGGGGAAGAGAGGGAGAAGGAGAGAGAAGGAGAGAAAGAAAACAAGAGTGAGAAATTTTTTAACTAGCAACTCGAGCATGGTGTCCAGAGTGAATCGTATACATTCGATTTGAAGAATGGGCTCTTTTTTTTTTTTTTTTTTAATTTGGCTATTGCCAGTCATATTGCAAGCATACTGACATGGTTTAAATTAGCGTTGTGGAAGCAATATACTGCAGAGGAGTGCGTGACTAAATTATTAAGAGCAATCCACGAGGACCAAGCACGAAACCATCTCGGCAAATAGAGAAACTTTATATGGAGCTTTTCGCCAGCTGTGTCCCTGGTCATTGAGCACAACGTGTAACCGTTTGCCCAGGGACTATTTTTGGAAAAGCAGTCATTTCATCAAGGGTACAGCTTAGGTTTGAAATTTCGTTTGGATCACTTGCCAAGAAATTGGCGTCCAAAAATTAAATACGAAAAATGTGAAGAGAATTGGAAACTAAGGCAGGGGACTTTGCCCGCCAAATTTTAACTCTTACTAACCCGTTTGAAAATAACATCGAGAATAATCATATCGTGTTAACAATAGATAATTTATTTCCACGCTGCGATTTCTGTAATTTCTCTTTTGGATAAGTGGAAATATCAGAAGCTTTGAAAGTAAGAGAATTAAGACGGAATCTTGGCTTCATCACTTAGGGACAGTGCGAGCTTAAGCAAGGCGTCTCATTTTTTAATTTTTTTTTTTTTGCCTAAGTCACTCATCTGTAAACTGGGAGTGATAGTGCACGCAGGTTTTTGAGCAGGATAAATGAGATCCTGTTCGCAAAAGGCCTTTTTAAAACCGCAGGTAGGTGCACATAATGCATTATAATTTTTAATGATGAGCCGAGGGTCACCGTCGAACACCATTGTAATGAAGAGTTAAGAAATGAGAAGGCAAACGTTTTTGCAAATTCCTGGAGCTCTTTAATGGAAGAATCAAAGAGAAAAGCTGGGGCAAATGTTTCAGTGCCGACTCCGGGGGGAGTGGATTTGAGAAAGGGTGGGGAGCAGAGCAGATTGTGACCATAGGCAAGGAAAAACGAAATGAGAACAAATCTGCAACAGGTTTAAATCTGATGTTTTTCTGAACCTCTTAAGCCAATAAAGTACTTTGAGCCCCTCATCTTGTTCTAATTTCCACATATTATAGGCCCATTAGCTTGGGATGATAAACAGTTCCCTCAATAGAAAGGGAAGCATCAGGTGATTAGGAGCAGCTACAGGTGAGGGGCACTGGGAGGGGGCACTGGCATGTGAGGCAGGTGTGAGGTCTCTAGGATAGACACCCCCCGCCACCCAACTCAAACGGGAGCCTAGCAAGGCTCCTAGCATGACGTAACTATTCAGGATTTGTTGATTGCATTGATAAACAAATGAGTTGCAGGAGAGAGAAAGAGGAGTTGGGGACCCAGAATTCAATTCTGCTCATTCTTCAAGTCCCAGCTGCATCCCAACTCATCCGTGTCGTTTTCTCCCCCAGCAGGTACCCTTTTCACGCCGGTTCTTACAGCATCTTCCATGGGGGAGAACCCTTTGGATCATTCTTTACTCAAATCTATAAGTCACTCCTTCCTTTAGCCTATTTTTAAAATAAAAGATTTTTTTTTTTTCCTGGAGCATTGGTCATGTACTTGGGGCTTCCCATTCCACTGAAGACCCAAAGAAGACAGGGTTCCTCCACCATCGTTCAGTTCACAGCCTGGAAGGGCAGATCGATATAAAAACCAATAATCAACATTTCTCCAAAGAAGATTTACGAATGGCCTAAAAGCATGCGAAAAGATGCTCGATACCTTCAGTCGTTAAGGAGCTACAAATCCAAACCACAATGAGATACCATTTTGTACCTGCTAGGAGGGTTGTGATTGAACAAACAGAAAATGTGTTGGCGAGGATGCGGAGAAATTAGAGCCTTTACGTACGGCCAGTGGGGGGTGTAAAATGGTGCAGCCACTGTAGAAAACAGGTTGGAGGTCCTCCAGAGATAAACACAGAATCATCGTATGACCTACCCATTCCACTCTTCATTCAAAACAGGTGTGCAGACAAAATTCACATGAATGTTCGTGGCGGCGCTGCCTGAAGTAGCCAAAAGATGGACACATCCTGGATGCCTGTCAACCGATGAAATGGATGAGCAGATGTGCGCTCTCTATATATCTATAGAGTGGAATATTATTCAGTCATAAAAAGGAATGAAGTACTGACACGTACTACACGCACCTCAAAAACATTCGGTGAAAAGATGCAGAAGACAAAAGTCACCTCTCGAATGATGCCATTTACATAAAATATCAAGACCAGGTAAATCCACAGAGACAGAAAGATGAGTGTCTGCCGGGGCTGAGAGAGGAAGGACCAGGGAGTGACTGCTGAATGGACACAGGGTTTTCTGTGGAGTGATGGAAATGTCTAGAATTAGTGGGTTTGGGGAAGTAACGGGCCATTTTTATCACGTATCAAGGCTACATACTGTCAAAACGACTTAACACAGTTGATGTTAAACTCGACCACCTGGCTGAGGTGTTTGCCAGGTTTCTCCACCGTGAGCTGCTTTTCCGCCTTTCCATGTCGCATTCTCAGGAAGGAAGTCCGCACCGAGGCGTGGGAAGTTATGCCCCCCTTCCTTCAACTTCATCCCGTCTTTTATCTTTCCTCATTTCTATCCCCAGCCAAGGAGAGCATTTGGTCAGTATAAACCGAGAACTATCTATGCAAGGATGACTGTATTTCCCTTCAGCTCCCGTTAAAGCGGTTTCTCCACAGTGGCACCGTCGACATTTTAGATGGGGCGATTCTTTGCCGTGGGGCCGTCCTGTGCATCGTCCGATGTTTTCCAGTGTCCCTGACCTCTGTGCACCGGATGCCAGTAGCAAACCACTTACAGCCACCAAAAATGCTCCTGCACATTTCCAGGTGTCCTCCTGGGGGGCAGGTGCCCCATACCCCCTGCCCTAGTCTAGGACCCCTGCCTCACAGTAGGTCAATACTCCAATGGCACCGCGAAGAAAGATCTTTTTTTAAAAAAAAAAAAAATACACACACGCGCGCGCGCGCGCGCGCACACACACACACACACACACACACACACACATATATATATATAGTAATATAGTGA
>NW_011914979.1:0-2478 GCF_000151845.1 Pteropus vampyrus | reverse complement strand
GCTCTTTTCTCTTGAGAAATTACTTCATGTTGGCCTATCTTTGTCCTTTTGAAATTAAAGCCATAACCTCTCCTTTTTCTTATCTGGAACAGGCATGAAATTGTGAAGCTGTTTACTGTGCTGAGTGCAGATGCAGGTCATGTAAGGAGAGCAGAGTTTTAAAGACATTAATGTCATGTCCTGCCACCCCACTCCACCTCCACTTTCCCAAAATAAGAGCAGAAAATAGAATAGGTTCATTCTTCCCTAATGGGTCCACAACAACAACAACAAAATCCTGGATATTAGTTTTCTTCTTAAAAATATACCTTGTTACAGGAGTGTTACAAAATATATATAAGCAAAAAGATAAAACGTGAAGAGTACTAATTAATTTTTTTCAATTGCTACCTCAAGAATTCTTTAGTCTTTTCTCTTACAACTCCTCTATTTTGCATATAATTCTACAAGAACTAGAGACTGTTGCCCTAACTACACTGATAAACAAGTGAAAGAAATCACTGTTAACAGCCCAAAAGATATATGTTTTATGACAACTAAAACACTAACTTTTCAAGAGAGGCATTAATTTCAATTCAATTTTAGCTAATAGAGTATAAAGTACAACTATAAAATGGTTTATGCCATGAAAAAGTACTGTAAGTTGGTACATACCTTCTATTGTACAAAAGGAGTGACCCAGGGCTTCTCTGTTCATTCATTAGCAACAGCAGGAAGTAGCTTCTCTATTAGAAACTCATACTGTCATTTTACAACAGGCAGTCTAGATTTTATTGCTAAGATATGAGCAACATGCTGTTATTACTCATTTAGATAAAAGCACCGTCCATGTCCATTTCACTGTGATGTAATAACTTAGGGAATACATTTCAGAAATGATTTTCCAGGAAGTTATAGCAAGAAAATATCAAGGAAAGAATTTGGTGCCTATTAATTTCCTACATGGTTTTAGGAGCCTTTCGAACTTTCTTGTACTTTCTGTTATTCTTTTTCAAAATAAATAAATTTCAAATATATATATATATATATATATATATATATATATACACACACACACATATATATATACACATATATATGTGTGTGTGTGTATATATATATATATATCTTCACTACCAATAATGATAATGGAAATATTATTACACATTCTTATTATTTTTAACACATGTTTGTCTAAGAATCAAAAATGTCACAAATTTCTCTGGGAGGTATTCAGCTAATAGATCATATTATATTCATTTTATAAATAAAGTTCAGAGGCACTTCCACTTCTGGGAAGTTGGAATATATATACTTATCCTTGTTCCTCCAGTTAAACACAACTAAAAATTCTGAACACTATATGTAAAGCAAATATAAGAAGATTTGAAAACTGAAGAGAAAAAGGCAAGATGGCAATGGATCTCAGACCCCAAGGAAAGACACGGTAATTTATTCACTGGGTTTTTTTTGTGGCCTTATATCCTAGACTTGGAGCAAAAGAACTGTTAAACAAGAAATGTCAATGGGCACTAACTGAAGAAAAGCCCCATCGAAAGCCTGATCTTTCTTGCCAGAGGACAAGAAAAAGAATAGCTTAGCAAGACAGAAAACTTTAAATCAATTATTGCCCTTTTCCAATCAAATACCACAGAGAACACTTTGGCCTTACCCCGCCCAAACCAGCAAACGTAAAATGAGTAACCTGGATTTTCATCTTCATCTGGCTGTGACAAAGTACACCAGCTCTCTCACCAGAGTGGTCTCAGAGAAGATTGAATACAGGTTTCCCACCCTCACCACCACTGGGTCAGTGGAGATCACGTGGGGAATCTGTACTTACACTCTCAACTGGTAGTAACAAGATGCCTTCCCCGTTCCTGTTGTGACAGTGTCAGAGGAAGCTTACTTGAGAGACAGGACTCAACCCTTCCACCAATAAGCATGTCACTCCCCTCCACCCACAGAATCAGTAGAGGCCACCTGGAGCAGTAAGGAGGTACACCTCCTAACCAGAGAGGTACCTCTGGAAGCCTAGCAGGGATCCAGAATTCCCATCCCTGCCTAGCAATAAGGAGGAACTCCAATGTCAATAGAGGCTGACTGGGGACTTGAACTTCTACTCTCACCTCACTTTCCCCCTACTCAAGCAGTGTCAGAAGAAGCCAGCTAAACCAGAAGAGTTAGATAGGGTTAGGATCTTTTTAAATGTTCAATATTTAGTCCAAGGACCAAGAAGGTCTAAACTGAATAATAAGAGACAAACAATAGATGTCAAAACCAAGATGACAAAAACGTTAGAACTCTCTGAGAAAGAATTTAAAACAGACATTCTAGAAATAATCTAATGAGAAGTTATAAACATGTTTAAACAAAATGAAGAAAAAAAAGTCTCTGGAAAGAAATAAAAGAGATAAAGATGAGTCAAATTTGAAAAACACAATAACTGAAATAAGTTACCAGAGACAGAGAAGGACATTAAATTATGTTAAGAAATGA
>NW_011914978.1:0-1225 GCF_000151845.1 Pteropus vampyrus | reverse complement strand
TTTGCTGTACAAAAACTTTTTAGTTTGATATAGTCCCATTTGTTACTTTTTCTTTTGTTTCCCTTGCCCGAGGAGATATATCTGAAAAGAAATTCCTGTTAGTAATATCAGAGAGTTTACTGCTTATGTTTTCTTCTAAAAGTTTTATGGTTTTGTGTCTTACATTTAAATCTTTAATCCATTTTGAGTCTATTCTTGTATATGGTATAAGAAGATGATCTAGCTTCTTCTTCTTTGTTTTTTTGTTTTTTTTTTTTTGCATATATCTGTCTGATTTTTCCAACACCATTTATTGAAGAGACTGTCTTTACCTCATTGTATATTCTTACCTCGTTTGTCATATATTAAGCGAGTGTATAGGCGTGGATTTATTTCTGGGCTCTCTATTCTGTTCCATTGATCAATGTATCTCTTTTTATGCTACTACTATGTTGTTTTGATTACCGTAGACTTGTAGTATATTTTGATATCAGGTAGTGTGATATCTCCAATTTTGTTCTTCTTTCTCAAGATTGCCACGGCTATTCGGGGTTTTTTATGGCTCCATATAAATTTTAGGATTGTTTGTTCTAGCTCTCTGAAAAATGCCATTGGTATTTTGATAGGGATTGCATTGAATCTATAGATTGCTTTGGGTATTATGGCCATTTAAACCATGTTGATTCTTCCTACCCATAAACATGGTATATACTTCCATTTATTTGTATCTTCTTCAATTTCTTTTTTCAATGACTTGTAATTTTCTGAAAACAGGTCTACCTTGGTTAATTCGATTCCTAGGTATTTTATAGTTTTCAACCAATTGTAAATGGGATTGTTTTTTTAATTTCTCTTTCAGTAAGTTCATCATTGGTGTATAAAAATGCCACTGACTTCTGAATGTTTATTTTGTAACCTGCTACTTTACTGAATTTCTTGATCAGTTCTAACAGATTTTTTGGTGGAATCCTTAGGGTTCTCTATATATAGAATCATGTCATCAGCAAATAATGAGAGTTTTACTTCTTCCTTTCCAATTTGAATGGATTTTATTTCTCTTTCTTGTCTTATTGCTGTGGTTAAGACTTCCAATACAATGTTGGACATCTTTGGGCATCCTTGTCTTGTTCCTAATCTTAAGGGAAACGCTTTTAGCCTTTCCCCATTGAGTATGATGTTAGTTGTAGGTTTGTCATATACGGCCTTTATTATGTTGAGGTATGTTCCCTCTATTCCCACTTACTGA
>NW_011914977.1:0-1276 GCF_000151845.1 Pteropus vampyrus | reverse complement strand
AAAAAAAAAAGAAGACCTAGATGAGTGAGTGATTTTAATGGCAGATTGAAGGAACCATACAACTGGATTAGGAAGAGTGAATAACCAAATAGACAGTACTGCACAATGTGCAAAAAATACTTTGGGATTGTTCATGGTGATGAAGGGGTATGAAAGCATATATGGAGACTGAATATTACAAATACTTTTAAATCAATAAAGAGTTCATCTCCCAAAGAGACCCCAACGATCAGTTGAAAATAGTGGATATTGAACTAGCTCGGGCATACTACACAAGTGAACACACACTATCTTTCTCTTGATTGTTTTGTAAATCTGAGTAGTTACATTTTGTGATTCAGAGGTTTCAACTGAAATATCCTGTAGGTAAATAAGAGAGGATATTTTAATAACAGATGATTTTGCCCTTTAAGGTTTAGAGCTTTATCTCTCAGATCTTACCAGCAATCATGTTTTCTGTAGTATATTGTGTTACATCAAATTGAAGTAATGTGAGTATATTTTCCATAGCTCTTACATACTTTAATTTACAAAAATGGAATTTTAGATATCTTCTTGATTTCTGAGATTTTTAATAGACTTCAGAAACGTAAAATAAACATTGCTCGTCTCTCTCCATATTCAGCAGACAGTGCAAATGTAAATTTTTAAAAATTCCATTTAATTAAAATTAAAAGATCTTACCTGCTAAATATCATGTGTTCCTTCTACACAACTGCTAAAAGGGGATATCATTTACTTACTTGTGATAGTGAGGTTTTTGTAATAAAAATTTTTGGCTAGTTTTTGTTTCAAAACATGTAAAAGCAATGAGATTTTTGAGATTATAAAAATGTGAGGAGATAATTTCATAAACATTTGCCTTCCAGATAGGTATCATTGTTGCCAGTCATAAAAAAGATGCTAAAATGTTGGCCTGCAGTAAAATCATATTTTCAAAGAATGGGACAAGAATAATATCCTTCTTTAATTTGAAAATACATTAAGAATGAGTGTGGTGAAAATTACAGTAAACAGAAATTTATATGCTTTTTCTCCAAAACTGTTGAATGATCTTTGAAGAGGCTAAAGGGAGTCTTAAAAAAGATAGATGGACCTGAGATGTTTACATGTAGGCTATAACAAAAACTCATACAATAAAAAAAAAAAAAAAGACTTAGATTTTGGAAATCAGACTATTGAGAACTCAAAAAAATATCACCAGAAAGTGACAGCCAGCTTAAATAGGATTTTCTGTTTATTTACTAAAACTAATTTATTTAGAATCTACCTTCAG
>NW_011914976.1:0-1703 GCF_000151845.1 Pteropus vampyrus | reverse complement strand
TGTAATTTCCATGCATTATTACTTATGAAAGGATAGCAAAAACATATATATTTCTGTTGTATTCATCTTTATCCCCTGGCTTAAATCTGAATGTCTGATATCATTGACTGATTTGTCAAATGTTTTGATTTTTTTAATGTACTCACTTTAATTGCATTACAATCTGTATCAATCATTTATAAGATTTAGAAAATAACCATTGTTTCTCAAATTGGATGTTATAGAGGTATATTTTAAATGTGATTGTACTGTATACTTCTTAGCTAATGAACTCAATATGTCAAAACATGTTACACTGAAGAAAATAAGCTAGAATGTTAGATTATATCATTAACAATTGGGAAAGCAATATTTTGTTTTATAACACTTAAAAGTTTTTGTCTGGATTACTTTATGTACTTTCTACTAATGTTAAATTTAAAAATAGAATGTGAATAATACAACCGTTTACTAATGAGGATCTTAGTATCAGCTCTAAAACCTGAGAAATGTAATAGTAAGTATATTTGGACAACTTTCATATTAGATGCGTTGAAAGTCAGTATAGCAGATGGGGAGAATATACACCTAACTGTTAATCGTCATAGAATTATTGATAATTTGACCTGTATAATTGTTTTTTTTAAATAAAAACTTCTTTATAGTCTTAACTTTCTACCATATGAAATGATAAATAGTAGTTTCTAGTATCCTATCAGTGTAAGATACTTCTTTTTTTCCTGTTAGTTACTATTAACTCCTGAAATGATGAAAGCATCCCCAGCTTTGGCTCACTATGTATATGATTTCCTCGAGAACAAAGCCTACAGTAAAGGAAAAGGGGATTTTGCTCGCAAGGTAAGCAGACTTTTGTGTTGATTTTCTTTACAAATCTATTTTCATACTTTGTTTTTGATAAAAGAAAATTAATTTATATTTGTATGTATTTTTTTTTTTTAATTAGAAAATTTTATTAAATGCTCCTTGGCATGTTTATCTTCTATGCTTTATTAAGCCTGCTGTTGATAGATGTATCTAACAAGTATTAAACTCCTGTCCTTACATGTAGATTAAAATCCATCAGTAGCTTCAAACAAAGAAAAAAAAAACACCTTTGAAATGATGCATTATGGAAGGTTTGCATATGACAGGTCACAAGCTTTTCATTAGCTTCAGAAGGAACTGTTTCTTACTAGGAGGAAATGTCTCTTACATTGGGAGTGAGGATAGGAAAAGTATTAAATAGGTTTTGTTCTTATGCCTCTTAAGTGAAATCTTTATTATTTAAAATTAATTTTTCTATACAAGACCTTTACTTGGAATAACATACTGGGTTAAGACAGTAAGTGCCCAAGTCGGGTAAGATATCTTAGTGGGTATGAACACAAATTTTGGGATCAGGTAATCTGTGATTCAGAACCCTGCTCTGCCATTTGCTGTGACCTGCAACATGTCATTTAACCTTTTTGGTTCTTTAATTTTATCAGGAAATGAAGGTGTTAATCCTCATTTTAGAGCATTATGTGAATCACATGAGATAATCTCTGTATTACAGTGTCTGGCAGATAACCAACTTCTGAATAACTGTTGAGTCTTAGTAGTGGAAGCAGCAGTAGTAGCAGGAGCAGTAATAGAAGTTGGGGAAGCTGGGTGGAGGGTATGTAGAAACAATCTGTATTATCTTTGCTACTTTTTAAAAGGCCTGAAGTTATTTCCAAATTGAA
>NW_011914975.1:0-1962 GCF_000151845.1 Pteropus vampyrus | reverse complement strand
ACTATATATGGTTTCTGAACAATAAAATCTAAAAAGAAGCCGTTGCCAGGCTAGACCAGCTGGCTTCTCCTGTTCCTTAAAACTTTATGATCTGAGACACACACGGCCTCCATCCGTTCTGCTGCTGGCTGACTCCAGTCTGTGACACTATCTCACAATCACAATGATATGAAAACAACAGAGACGCCTGGAAAGGAACAAAAAGGGAACACAGCAGGAAGCCAGCCTTCGAGTCTCCGTCAGCCTGATGGTTCTGCCCTACCTGATTCAGGTGACTGAAAACAGTCTTTCTAAGGTTGCACGTATAGAATTTGAAGTCTGTGTACTCAGATTCTTAACCCTGTCTCCTCTTAGTAAGACATGTAACTCCTGTGACCTTTTGTTTTCTCATTGGTAAAAAGGTACGACAATATGTCCCTTAAAGAATTGTGAGTCACATGAGGTGTTGCACAGAAAGGCATTTAGTAAACCCTCCTGCAGTGCATATTTCATTTCCTGTAATTCCTCAAATTTCTTTTGCTCCCTTGTCTTTTTTTTTTTTTCCTTCCCGATTTGGTTTCTGTGGTTTTTAAATGTATCTCTAAAATGCATTGGCTGGAAGACTGCGCTAATCTGTGTGCCACCAGCGAGCGGGCTTTAGCATTAAATTTTATTTACTTTTTAATTGAGGTAAAACTTACATAAGTGCACAAATCTAAAAGGAATAACCTCATAAATTTCGATATGTGAACACCAGTGTAACCCCTACTTAAGTCGAGGTGGAGGGCCTTTCCGGCACCTCCTCAAGCCTCCCTCATTCCCTGCCCAGGGCCCAAAAGGCATCCCCTCTTTTAACCTCTATCGCCATAATTAACTTTGCCTAAAGTTAAAGAAAAAATTCAGGGCAGGCTGGAGTCCCAGTGATAACGACTAGTGCCGACCACAAGAAATGTACTTACAAGCCTTCCTCTGAAGAGATGAAAGATTCTGGGAAGGAGGAGAGGGACGTGAACTTTCTAAATCCCACAGCTCATGCCTCACTAGGCCTTCGTTTTGCAGCCAATGACCTCGCAGCTCTGAGAGGCGAAGTGACAGCTCAACTTCCTGCTACAGAGTAACTTTCCTTCCACAGGCAGCCAGTCACAGCACATCCCAGGTGTCAGGGATGCTGCTGGCGCAGCCCCGCGAGGCGGGAACAGCTCTCCCCGTCTCTCATGGCAGAACTTCTTTCCCGAGAGCAGGGAGCAGGGCACACTGAGTGCCCATGTCGCCCCCGCTCCCGCCGCAGGCACACCCACGCGGCTGGCACGCCACGTTCAGAAGCTGCTGTTCCTGTGATCCAGAACCCGCCCGCCCACCCGGCCAGGTCCCTGCACCCACCGAGGTCCACAGTGTCCCCAGCCCCCAAGCCTGCTGCCCACGCGCCTCTGAGATGTATGGGGAGGAGCGGGGGCGGGGGGCAGGTAGGGTAGGGGGGCTGTTCGGCTCTGTCGCTACCTCCTTGACTCATTCAAAGAACTTTAAAGCCCATCTGCGGCCAGATCGAAATCTCTGGAGCACAGACGACTGACCTCAGAGCCCTGGATGGGGCGCTGGGAGCCGAGTCCCGAGACCTGCACTCTGGCCCCATCCCAGTTACCACAAACTGTGTGACCTTGGGCAAGTCACTTCACGTCTCCGAGACTGGCTTCCTCTCTGGGGACTGCTTCTGTATCCCCCAAACCACCTCGAGCTCTGCAATTTCCTAGCTCGTCTTTACTCCGCCCCAGCTCTTCCCGCGACAGCCCCCGCCTCAGCGTGACCCTAGCCTTTTGTTCTGGGGGTGAAGCGGGGAAGGAAAGGAGGGCTTCGTGAAGGACCAGGCCGGGCGGCCTTGGCGCCAGGGGCCGCTCACTGGCGAGTCGGGTCCGGGGAAGTCACCAGGCAAACCCCGCGGTGTCCTCGTTCCCTCCACGATCCCGCTCCCTCCGGCCGGGCAGGCGC
>NW_011914974.1:0-1844 GCF_000151845.1 Pteropus vampyrus | reverse complement strand
TTTGACTATGTTCTAAAGGCCAGTAGGTGATCTGCTGACAGTCCATCTGATCACCTAGCCAACAGCCAACACCAACTACAAGCCAAGCGAGTGAGCTATTTTAGACTCTGACCCTGATGAGTCCTCTTATAACTACAATCACAGCTGACATCTGACTACAAATACATGAGACACCCCACTAGAGAATTGCCCAGCTGAGCCTATCCTGAATTCTTGAACCACAAAAGTACTGAGCAAAATAAAATAATTATTTTAAGCCACAGTACTTTATGGTAACTTATTACGAAGCAATAGTCACAAACAGGGAGTTTTCAGTGAAATGGCCATATGCCCACCTATTTCCTTTATATAGTAAAGTTCTCCTAGGCATAAATCTGCCCACTTAGACAATGCTTCTTCACCATTTTTAAGGTTTTCACTCTTAAATATAAATAGGTATCCAAAGATAATAAGGTAACGGAATGAGGAAAACAAACTAAAAAAGAGGACCCCACAAAATCAGATACCATGCAGAGTAAGAGGCAACCTAATTTATAAAAAATTATATCCTCAGAGAGATAAGAAAGTAATCTTCACATAAAAATATATGAACAAGTCTCTAGGAAAAAATAACAGGCTGTATTAATTTCCTATTGCTGCTATAACAAATTATCACAAGTTTAGTGGCTTAATACAACACCAACATACCTTATAGTTCTGGAAGTCAGAAGTCCAAAATCAATCTGACTGGGCCGTAGTCAAAGTGTCAGCAGGGTTAATTCTTACTAGAGGCTCTGCAAGGAGAATCCATTTCCTTGCCTCTTTCCCCTTCTGAAGGTCACCGGCATTCTTTGGCTCATGATCTCTTCCTTGCATCACTCAACCTCTTGCTTCTATCATTACATTTCTTACAACTGACTCTGAACCTCCCACCTCCCTCTAATAAGGACCTTGAGACTACGTCATTGGGCCAATCCAGATAACCCAGAATAATTTTTCAATCTTAAGAGTTTTAACTTCATCACATTTGTAAAGTCCCTTTGACCATGTAAGGTAACATATTCTAGGTTCTGGGGATAGGATGCAGATATCTTTGTATGTGGAGACAATATTGGAAACTACCTAAAAAGTGTTGAAAATAATTATTAAATTTGGGGATAGGGACACAGAGATAGGAAAAGGAAGGGATTGCTGTTATAAACCTTGCAGTACTCTTTGATTTTAAAACTATGCCCATGTTTACTTTGCATAAATATGTTAACTTAATTAATTTTCATGGATAAAAATTTTAGAACACTAGATGTATATGTACTAAAACATTACTCTGATTTTCTTTTAATAGGCTATGACCCATAGTTTTCTTAACTTTTACCTTCATTATTATTTAAGATTTTAAAATAAGCACACAATCAGTTTATAATGGGGAAAACTATTACCTAAAAATGTAATTTATAACTTTTCAAAGTGAATTAAGTTTATAATATAAATGAATGAACCACATGTTCATATCTGTCATCTAAAAAATATTTTATAAGCTGAGGTAGCTACATACTACTAAAATATGTTTTTTATGTTTCCTGAGAGATTAAAAAAATAAAATCATTTAGTCTTTCCAGCCAAGGATATGACTGATAATATCAATTGTTAGCAATAGCTATTGATATAAAACATAAACAATTATTTAGAAGTTAGAGTTTTAAAAGATTTATGAAGCGACATTTTATATTAAATAAAAAGTATTTATTTCTATAAAGTAAACAAAAAATAAAAAACCCTCCCATGTATCCTCTATATCTATGGTAAGTGTATACTAAAAGTACATGATAAAAAGGGCACTGAAAGATGAAGAATGATTTACTTATTTT
>NW_011914973.1:0-4617 GCF_000151845.1 Pteropus vampyrus | reverse complement strand
CATAATTACATAAGTGTGGTCATGTTCTTCCCGCCATCTTTGCCGAAATCGGTTGATTAGAAGCAAGTCATGGGTCTCACCTGTACTCAAAGGGAGGAAATTACACAAAGGCATGAGTATCAAGAGGTGAAAATCATGGAGGTAAGAACTACAGAACACTCTGCACAAATGATTTTGTTCGCCACCCACACTAAGAGACTTGAACAAGCTCTACTATGGCTGCTATCAGGTCAGAGCTGTGTCCCTAGGTTGACATCCCAGGCCCTTTGAAATGGCTGCCTGAGAAATCTCGGTGCTGCCAGAAGAATTTCCTGTTTCTTCTAGCTAAAATCTGACTAGAGGCCCCTGGTTTTCCTTTTCATACAGCATTTACTTTAGAAAACTTGCAGTTGTAAATCCTTTCTCTGTTCTTTTGAGATGTGTCTTCTATAACACAAGAATGTCATTCTCAAGGACCTGGGCACCAACCCTTGGAAATACAATCAACACGAAAGGTAGGGTCCTTGTCTCCTATTCTCTGTGGGAGGGTAGGAGCCTGACTCGAATAAACACAAGTTAGCAGATGGCCTAATCACATTGACCAACTTCCCCTCATAACATCCTTTAGTACTTTCTCTTTAGCATACTCAACATTTAAAAAGCATCCTCCTTCTTGTTTCAGTGGTGTTGAACTCAGTTTACACAGGAGTGTCTCTCCCATATTGCAGTAGCCTGAATAAAATCTGTCTTGCCACTTTTAACAAATGTCCTGCTCTGTTTTCTTTGATGGGGCAAACTTAAGAGTTTATCTTCTACAATTACTTAGAGGTTTTGGTGTCATTTTAATTTCTATTCTAACACATCTGGTTTAGAAAAGTTGAACTTCAATGAGCCTCTGTGGATTATGTATTTGTGGAGTAGCTTGGGGTATTTCCCCTCTTACATAATACACATGTTCCCAATGGGTGGTAATTATTATAAAATAAATTAATAAAAATTAAAGTACCAGGGGGCTTCGATATTGAAAAGAACCACAGGAGAAGTACAATCTGGGTTGTAGGTCTGGCTCTGTAACTCAGACTGGCCTGGATGGTTAGTGGGTGGAAATGAATTCCTTTGGTCGTGAGGTGTTATTACCTTTGGTCACTTGAGGAAGAAAACAAATAAACAACAAAAAAAAGTAGTCTCAGCTTTGCTCCAAGAAAGAAACTGACCTAGAGTTGAGTAACACACCATTACTCCCCACTCCAGCCCCTTGACAGGAGTTAACTCTTTCACCCTTGAGGAGTCAGGAGAATCCTCAGCAGAGAAATATTTCACTTATCCTGCACAGGCCTGAGTTAGAAGAACTGATAAAATACAAGGAGGGTCTGGAATTGGGGAGCTATAGAAAATGTGATTGCCAGGCAAAGGCACATGTGGTTTTGGGATATTTATTTGAACCCTGCAGTTAAAGAATCTTTCTGAGGCAGTGTTGGATCTAGAAGTGGTGGTCGCACATGTGTTCCCTTTGGCCTCCTCTCAGGCTCACAGTCAACCAAAGAGCAAGGAGCCTGCCTCTTATGGTTTCCTGTAAAGAGTGGGTCACTGTCTAGCAGATATCTCTCCTCTGCCCCTGTAGGACCGGTTCCTCTGTTTCCCTCCCAAACCTGTACCTCCAGCCCAGTTCCTCAAAGGGTGCATGTGATTTGTGATCATGATGCACTAGACCAGGAGGAAAAAAACCTTAACCAGGTATTGCGAGTACAGAGCAAGAGGGGTTTGTAGGTGGTGGTATTTTGTTTTGTTTTGTTTTTTAAGAAAAGCTCAGAGCTTCTTTTATGTTTAATAATATAAACTAATGACACCAAGGGCTGAGATTTCACTTTGACATTTTGTCTGTTCAGTGAACTGCAGAAAATGCAAATCTTTACAAGCCAGAGAAATGTATTTTATATATTTCTATATTTCTATCCCTGTGTGTGCTTAGAATATTTGAAGACCAATCTATGTCTAACTTTTTTGTTCTCAAAGTTTTAGAAATAACATTCTACTAGATTTTATATTTTTAAAAAATCAATTGGTACCAATTCTGCAAGAGTATTTTAAAGCAACAATTAGTTCCCTAGTTTTGTCTTATCTTTGGTACTCCAGAGTATATCATTTCTGTCATTGCAAAACCATCATATATTATCCTTGAAAATATAATTCTTAGGAAAAGTAACATTATTCACTCCCTGCTCTCAGCTGATTGGATCCAAAGCCATGATAGATCTGAAATTAAATTAAATTCTATATAGATTTTTGCCTTTTCTTTTATCTTTCATTTTCACCTCTTATATTTAAACCTATTTTGCAATAAAACTATTTCTTCTCATATAGACAGCTTCATTTATATTTTTATTCTATTAGTGGTTCAGTTCTAAATTCTTCACTTTAACATTGTCTGGTTGCATTAAGAAGCTTCAGGTCTTGCTCTGAGGATTGGTCATTAAGCTATAGATTCTGGCCTAGGACCTTGCACATTAACTACCTTCTCATTTGGAACCAATGTAGACAGTCATATTCTTCATGCTTTGAATATCATCATGAATAGCTTCTCTTAGCCACTTGGCTAACATTACTAGATTGAATTTTGTATTCTTACAAGATTATAATGCCTTTTAAGCTTATCTGGGAGTGAAATGTTTTAATGACATTATAAAGGATGAGATATAGAAGATATTCCATAAATTTGGAACTATTTAAGAAAAAGTACTTATTTAATATCTGTTACCAGAGCACTGTCACATCCATTACTCATTTAATCTTTGTGTAGCAGGTAAGTCTTAGTGACTCAGTTCTGGGACAACTGTCTCCTTCCGATGACCCTAACTGTCACTACATTTGTAGCCTACCGCTCTCTGCCCTCGGCTGATGGAATATGGAGAAACATGTGACTCAAGAACTGGGCCAAATTACCTCATTTGAGACTTTAGAATTTGTTAGCAGAAGTCCCTAGAGTTGTATCAGGGACCTGTTATGGTTCATTTAAAACCTATGCTGATGAGTAGTCAGGAAGAGAGGGTTTCACAGACATAGAGAAGGGGACCGATTTTAGGTGAGAAAAGTAGGTGGCAGACTCTAGAGAAGAATGCTTCCAATTAGCTACCCTGGTTCTTGAAGGCTTTCTAGTCCCCCATGCCAGCCTGTCTGAAGTTTTCTGACACTTGGATTCTGTGAGACATCCCTGTGTTCACACATAAAATCTTCTTTTACATAAATAGGCTTGAGTAGATTTTTATTCTTTACAAACTAACTATATCTAAGGAATTTCACATAGTCCTGTGAAAAATTATATTTAAAAACTAAGGCTGATATTTTTTTTTAAAAAAAAAGTAGACTAAATCCATGTTTCTCTCTGCTGCCTAAGACCTAGTAAAATTGTGGTAAAGAAATAAAAAAAAATTGTAATCACAGGGACAAGAAGAAAAATGAAATCAGATTTTAGAACAATGGGAAGAGCATGAGTGGTAACCGTCTTAGCTAAGCAGAGAAGCCGAGGCCAAGGTGACTGCAAAGGGGGATGAGAATCAGACCAGCATGTGTTTCAAACCTCATGAAAACTCAAGAAATGAAACCACAAGTTGTGGTAGGAGGCTAGGGTAAAGAGTGAAGCTGAAAAGAACATGAACAAAAACCAGACATCTAGCTGCACTTTACTAATTTGCCTAGTCAGGCAAGTGTCCCTCCAGCTGAAGAAAGGAAGTCCTTTCACTGACAAAGGTAACCCAGAGTCTCCAGACAGAGGGACAACAGGTTCTCCTAAGGACAGAGGGGAGGCTTCCTATGACCACAGGGAGGTTGAGTGACTTTAAACATGAGGCCGTGGGACTCTGGCTCCATCCCCCCGGCAGATTGTCCTGAGACATAGAGTTGCAGGACAGAGGCTGTAGTGTTCTTCTTGAGGAAATGAATAGCCTCACTAAAAAGAATCAGAGGTGCTGACATTTGGAGGAGTCTCCTATCAGAGCCTCCTGGGGTGAAGCTCACCAAGCTGCATGCTGCTCGTGTACACAGTGCCCGCTCTGAGTGGCAGTCAAGAACTTCCGGACATTTGAGGAAAGCCTTCAACATGAAAGGGGAGAAATGGGAAGGCGAGGAATGGATAATTAGGGGAACAGAGGGGAAAAAAGAGACAATAAAGCAAGATAGCTGAACGCTTCATTAGATGAAGAGAGTTTGGAGATATTAGCTCTGGGAAAGAATGGCCTCGCAAGGGGAAAGATAGGTGGTTGGCATAGGAATCTAACAAGAGGATGCTACTCGTTCCAGAAAGCAGGACCTAGAATACTATTTAATGATAGAAAAAGAAATTTGGTTATTATAATAGAGTAACAACGACTGCCTCGGTCATAGTTTTAAAAAAAGGCAATCAGGACATTAAAAACAACTTTGCAAACAAACAACCCTGTAGAAAAATGGCAAAACGTTTGAATAGATAATTTAGCAGAGATTATGTACAGATGGCAACTAGGCACATGAAAAAGTGTTCAACATCATTAGTCATTAGGGAATTGCAAATTAAAATCACAATGAGATGCCCATTTGACGGGATATAAATAAATCAAAACAAAGTAAAACAAAATAAAAAATACCAAGTGCTGATGAGAATGTTGA
>NW_011914972.1:0-3073 GCF_000151845.1 Pteropus vampyrus | reverse complement strand
GAACTTCTGCCAGCGGTGGGGGGAGCCTCGCCATCGCCCTCACTCGGATAACACAGTGTTGCCCTATTAGTCCCTGAGCAGCTGAACTAGCACTGGTGCTCAGAGCAAACAGGTCCACCGCAAAAGTCCACTTGCGGACCCGACCTCTTTAAGAGGCATCTGTAGTGGCTGCAGCCTCCGTCTTACTCAGCTGCTAGATCCAGGCGGCCTAGCGTCCTCGCCTTGTCCTACCTTCTGCTGTTGCAGGGTGATTTCTTAGTTCTCCCTCTAGTTGTATGGCTTGTTCATCAAGATCCCAGGTGATTTTTCCATGCTGCTGCTCCTTGTTTCCATCGCAATTTTGATTTGGTCACCAGAAGGATGAACAGAGTCTCTATCATCCATGCCATTTGTTCCTCCTTATTCATAAGTTTTTAATGACAAAATCCTGAAGTATATTTTATATGAAACTTTAAAAAATGACAAAATCCTGAAGTATATTTTAAATGAAACTTTAAAAATTTTTGTTAAATCACAAGGTATGCTTTATTTATATTAGTATTAGAAGATTGCTTTTTTATAACGTGTGATGAATTTTATATGATGTATCTTTCCAATTATTTAAAACTTAAATAATTATGTACTTCTTATATTAAATTAGTATTTATATCCTGGGATTTAGAGATTACTCTATAAGCATTTTTTTTTAAATCAAATTAAGAATTATTTTATGAAGTTTGGATTTACACATATGCTCTTTGCCATTCACGGATAAAACTGTGAATAATAGGAAATGAAGTTTCAGTGTCCTTCTAACTCCAGTGTCATCGAGACTGGTTTGCTCCCTAAGAATAGCTATAAAAGTGTGTTTTTTTCTTCTTTTTCTTTTAATGATGAGGCTTTATGTCTATAACTCTTTGTGTTCTTGACATATCTGAGACAAGGAAATGCCCCCAACATATGTAAAATTATTACTGAGCACATTGAAAGATCATATACTTCACTTTTGAAACAAAGTTTCAAATTTAATGTTCTGTTAAAGCAAATTGTTTGCAACGCAAAGCCTTTTATTTATGCATTTATTGTTTTGTTACATTGCAATAGACACGATTCAATTTGTTTTAAAAATTGATGAATGGGGTATCTTTAAAAGAAACGGTATTTTTTTTTTTAAATAAATGACTTCCACTTTATAGCAATAGGTAATTAAGAACATTAGGATACATATTGAAAGTATTTTACAACAAATAAATTAGTGGAATAATTATTTTTTTCTTTCTGTCAATCTCACTTTCTCCAGGTGGACATTTCTGCAACATGCTTTGAACTAGTAAATGAATACTCTATTTCTGTTAGAAACAGAGGTAAATCCAATCCGGCAACCACATGGAAAAGTTGTGAAACATTTTAAAAGGTAAATATAAAATTCTAGCTACTAAATTCAACAAATGAGAGATCCTGAGAACCGGGAAAGGGTCAAGACTGTCAGCTTAGTCACATTTGTCCACGTAGAAGAGATACTCCAAAATCTTCATAGTAAAATGGCAGAACATTGTTTATCATTGGCCTTTGAGATGAACTGTAAGTGGTAAAGAGAGTACCTACTGCTTGAAATCATCTCTTATTATTGATGGATTCAGTGAGTTTTATACATTGTCATTCTATGTCATTGTACCAGAAATGGGCCATGTAGGTAAGATTTCAATGCAGTTATGACAGGTTCCCTAGCCTGATGTTCATACAAGGAAGAGATTAGAATTCTGAATATAAGCTAGCATTCTCAACCTGTTGTCCAAGTAGGTTATTGAATAGCACAAAGATTTCACAAAAATAAATGTTAAATGTTTCAGCCAGCCTTAATAGTAGATACCAATAATAAAAATGTCAGAAGTCTGAGAACAACCTACTGCAGCAGAAGTGTTGATGAATACTTCACAAGAAAGCTCAGATTGAGAAGTGGAAAAGTAAAAAGAGTTACTTGAGAGTGTGTAATAAACAAAGCTGTTTTGTAAGTAGACCACTTTTACAATAACCAAACCATATTCTAAGAACTGTCATGAACCAAAATATAATCATGACACTTATAAGTAGGGTGCCTGTACACTCCAATTTTGCTGA
Organism: Pteropus vampyrus; assembly: GCF_000151845.1. Lineage (NCBI taxonomy): Eukaryota > Metazoa > Chordata > Mammalia > Chiroptera > Pteropodidae > Pteropus > Pteropus vampyrus. Next base: position 976 of record NW_011914972.1, on the reverse strand, counting down.
GACAATCCTGGTTCATGGTTTTTATCCTGTTGTATTTATTAACAATGGCCCATTTCATTCTCTAAAGCGTGCTGCTTTTATTACAATTAGATCATTATGGTGCTAGTTATCAATTTATTACCTCTCAGTTCCAAATTCACCTGTTCATTATCTGCTTTGTAATAATGGACTGGATTTTAAGCAAGCATGATGTTGAGCCTGTCAGTAGAGGGACGTTGCTGGAAGGAGATTGCAAGAGGAAGAGACTTCTCCTGGTTTGGGTACTTTCATTTTGTTTTCTTCTTGATTCTGCTGCGCTACTTCCAGAGGTGTTCTTTCCCAGTTGTGCCAGTGCACAGAGTATCTTGGCAAGTTTTCAGATCCTGCCACAGCCCCATGACCACATGACTGTGGCCCTCTTAGACTTTACCACATGATGTGGGCTCCTGATGCAGCAACTTCCTCTGTATGCCCACCCACTGTCTTCAGATCACTTATACCTCAGATGGTGTGTTTTATTTTATTTTATTTTTTTGCTTGGTAGCTGTAGACCAGCTTTGGCCCAAGAAATCCAGTGACATGTGTCTTATAGCATTATCTAACCATTAATACAGTCGGCAAGCTTCTCCCTGTGTCTTTTGTGTAAAACTATATCTTCTCCATTTCTTAGCATTAGTAAAAGAAACTTAATACAGTTTCATTCAACAGGAATTTAATGCCAGCAGTTTTAATGCCTACTTTTATGCTGGGCAGATTTCCTTCTCTCCATCAAACAACATTTATCTCAAGTTCACCTACTCCCAAAACTTTTCTTATCTTGATTATGTGTGGTTTCAAGTGTTGCAGGAAGCGACACCCGACGGAGGAAATTGGGTGCTTAGACAACTTTTTTAGAGGAAGGAGAATTTATTGCCAGCAAAGAGCATGGGGCTTTTCAACAGACCCAAAGGCACGAGCTCTCTTTGGTTAGATTTATTACAGTTTATGTTCTTCTGCA